>NC_030821.1:43046002-43352898 GCF_001704415.2 Capra hircus
TGGGCCACACCTCTGACAGCCTTGCCATAGAAACCTGGAAGGAATCTGCAAAAACAGCACTCAGAACCCAGAAACAGACATGCCCCTGATAATGACCTTGAAGTGTCCCTTCAGCACTGTCTGTTCATAATACTTCACAATGCAGCATCTGACAGGTCCAAGGCCAGTATCATGAAGCAGTTCAAAGAAAAGTGGATTTGGCTTTGAGGGGCAATCAATTAACAGTCAGCAAAACTGGCCATTGGGAAATGAGGCTGTCCAAGGCAAAGAGGGTCCTCATTATCAAGGTCTTTATAAATCATGCCAGGTATCATGGACAGCATCCTCTAGTCCAGGAGCAAAGAACTGTTCCTGGCAAAACAGTCATGAAGGGTGCTTACGATAATACAGACCTAGGCAGATCCTTGGGAATTTTACCTGTAAGGAGGCAGGTATTAGGGTTTTTATCCACCATCTCCAAGGATTCTGATACAATAATGTTTCTTAGACTTCCTTTTTAAGAAAGAGAGGTGTCGATTATGAAGAACGATTGAGAAGTTTGAAGCAGAAGAATGCATCCATGTTTTTGTGTTTCAGGAAGTGTTTGCAACTGGAGACAGGTGATAGTTTACAGTAGTAAAGGTATAGCTATTAGAATTTTTTGATCCCTGGGTCGGGAAGATCCCCTGGAGAAGGCAATGGCACCCCACTCCAGTATCCTTGCCTGGAGAATCCCATGGACAGAGGAGCCTGGCGGGCTACAGTCCATGGGGGTCGCAAAGAGTCGGACACGACTGAGTGACTTCACTTTGACTTTCACTTTCTTTCACTCACTTGAGTTATTCTAACTTGATATACAGATAATTTTGTACGTATATAAAGACTGAACTGAACTGAATTCCTTTTAAAAATATTAGACTTAAAATGACAGAAATCTAACTAAAATGCCAAAACTGTATCAAACAACACAAATATCAAATAACACATTTGTTAAAGTCTGAGTTTTTGGCACCACTGATAGCATTAAAGCTATGTAACAATGTACACTATTTTGTGTGAAGCAGATACTCAATTAATGTTGCTGAGTGATGATCTTGCAGGCATTTCTTATTGACAGGCATATTACTGCAAACTAAAGTAAATAAGACTTTTTTCATTTAGCCAGATGGGCTGACTGGGACTCAGTTTGGGGCCATGCAAAGTATAAAATGATTTTCCAGATACTTGATAAGTCTCTATTTTGTTTCTAGGGAATCATACATGGTTTTGTTTGAACGAGTGTAGGAAAGCTCCTACACATTTTCATTTTAGAGTCTGTATAGATAAGTAGATTTCCTGACTCTATTTTGTGTATGCCAAAATCATTAAAATTTGTAACCATATAAAAAATAAATAAAATTTGTGATATATAATTCAAATTTGAGATCAAATATTGATGACAAAGAATCAACAAATCCTACATAAAATAATTACACTAGTGCCTGACACACTATAGGCGAACAGTACTATTTATATCCCACGGAATCAAGGAAGAGTAATAATGACTCTCAGCTTGAAAATCTAGGAGTTTCAAGTTGCTATGGAAATGGCATAAACTTTGGATTCACACAGGAAGCTGAAACTCCAATACTTTGGCCACCTGATGCAAAGAGCTGACTCATTTGAAAAGACCCTGATGCTGGGAAAAATTGAGGGCAGGGGGAGAAGGGGACGACAGAGGATGAGATGGTTGGATGGCATCACTGACTCAATGGACATGGGTTTGGGTGGACTCTGGGAGTTGATGATGGACAGGGGGGCCTGGCGTGCTTCGGTTCATGGGGTTGCAAAGAGTTGGACATGACTGAGCGACTGACCTGAACTGAACTATCATTTTTATTTTTTAGCTGTGCAACTATGAGCCATTTGACTTAACTCTCTGCCTCTCACTTTTTAAAATACAGATGTGTTATACAAACATTTGTTTATAATTGAGAGCTTAACTATGCTAATATGTGTCAGACACTGTACCAATCAGTATATTTAATCTCACTTATCTCATTTATTCCTTGAAATAAATCTTTTGCATACAGATGTAGCATAAAGTAAGCCTCAACCAAGTAAATGAAAATATTTACTGTCACAGGGCTCATAAATGTTAGCACTGAGGCTCAACTTCAATCACGTTTTCACTGGTGGGTGATTTGGGGTAACATCACTAAATTCACTCCTCTCTGCCCCTTGCCCAGGGGTCAAACCAGGAAAGCACAAGCAAGCAGAGCAGAAGGAGAGGAGACTCACATTTCAACTTTATTTTGCAAAGTTCAGGCAACCTTGTTAAAAGTGTACTGTGTATATATTGAATTACTTGAGAAGTCCTGGCAAATATAAATCTACTTTTCATTTAATTTATTATTTAGGTAAAAAAAATGCAAATATGTACAGAATGGGACATCCCTGGTGGTCTAGTGGTTAAGAATCCACCTGGCAATGCAGGGGACAGAAGTTCGATCCCTGTTCTGGGTAGATTCCATATGCTGTGGGGCCACTAAGCCTGTGTCCAACAACAAAGAGTAGCCCCTACTCACCGCAACTAAAGAAAGCCCACAGCAAAGACCTAACATAGCCAAAACTAAATAAGAAAAATATGTACAGAATGTATATAAACATATCCAGATATTATTGCATATTTGTGTGTATGCATATCTCTTCTGTATATCAACTATCTAAAATATACACTATATGCACACACAGAGAATATCAGTGTGTAACAGTTATACCTCTCTCCTTTCCAAAATTGTGAACTCCTGGTAGGGACACATCTTCTCATTTCTGGAACATAGTACCTGGAAATGAACTCAAAATATCTGTTCTCATAAATATCTGTTGAATTAAGAATTTGAAATGAACCAAGTGCATGATGTATTTTTCTTATCTTCTAAATAAATTAACAAAAACAACATATACAATCTGATTTGTATAATTCATGTTGGTTTATATGTGGAGTGAAGTAGGTATAGAATATCTTGATCACAGAAGAACTGTTGACAAAACCTCCCTTGAGATTTTATTTGGGATTAAGTAGTGAATTGGTTCCTAACCCTATTAGGTAGAATTGAAGCCAGTTGATCATTCATACAAAAAGAGAGTTTTAATTCATGGCTTTGTGTCAATATAAATCATTTCTGCAGCTTGCTAAAGGGTTTTTATGTGTTCAACACATTTAAAGCATTTTTGCACTATTTTAATACAGCAAATGATAAAGAAAAATTTTAACACATCTAAAAATCCCATCAATACTAAAGGTAAGATTTCTTCCAATTCTTTTCCATGAATATGTTTTAAATAACTAAGATGATGTTCTACAAACAATTTTGTATACTGAATTTGTATTTGACACGACATTTTCTGAAATGGAACAGGACACTATGGTCCTTAACTCCATGGCTTTCTGACTTTTGTCTTTGGAAAAACTTTAGCCAAAGTATAATTTTAATCAGAGAAATGGAAAAAATGCAGAAATAAAGGAAATCAGCACCAAATTAAAATAGTTTAGCCACTGAGCATAGTCAATGACCTTGAGTTGCTTCTCAAGGACTAAAGGTAATTTTCTGAGCCATATCCTGTGAGCTGTGTTATAGACACTGAAAGCCCAGGTGGAGAAATTTATGTACAGGATGACCAGACTGTAGCCATGATGTAAGCTGCCACAGTTCCAAGAACTGGCCTCAAGGAAGTGGGAGCAAACCTGACCCTGGAACTGAAGATTGCTGCTGCTGCTAAGTCGCTTTAGTCGTGTCCGACTCTGTGCGACCCCATAGACGGAAGCCCACCAGGCTCCCCCATCCCTGGGATTCTCCAGGCAAGAACACTGGAGTGGGTTGCCATTTCTTTCTCCAATGCATGAAAGTGAAAAGTGAAAGGGAAGTCGCTCAGTCGTGTCCGACTCTTAGCGACCCCATGGACTACAGCCTATCAGGCTCCTCCGTCCATGGGATTTTCCAGGCAAGAGTACTGGAGTGGGGTGCCATTGCCTTCTCCGGAACTGAAGATTAACTACACTTAAAACAATCAAGATGATTTTGATAGGAGCACCGATAACCAGCTTCAAGATGACTGTTAGAGCTGACTGTGCTGTTTCTGCATGTACCTCCCTCTCCCTGTCTAGGAAACTTCTTGCCCTCAGATCATCGAGGTATGGGTGAGGGTTAGCCTTTACATAGGCAACCACCCTCCAGACCAGTGGCCAGCACCCAAAATAAAGCAAACTTTCCTTTCCACCTACCTGGTCTTTCTATTGCTTTTGAGCGACAATCAGCTAGATCTGGGTTAGGTACCATTTCTCGACAGAACATCTTAAAGGAACAAGTCTGAATTCGGCATGCCAGGTTTGAATGAATCCAAAATGCTTTGCTTTGCTTATGTATGTGAAGCAACCAGAATTGAAGGATGGGAAGCAGCAGGGAACACCTTCTATGAAATAGTATGTTCTGTGCTGGTTCTGTTCCCTTCTTTTTTGAAGGACTTCAGTGTTTAGCCTTACCCCTAAAGATGTATTCCTGGCTAATTGTTTACCTTACCTTCTTTAGGTATACTTTTTGTTCAATACTATCTACCTAAAATAATAATGAATTTCTTTTCTGTCATGTGAACCAAATAATATGTCATATTACTCTGTAATATTGAAATATCTCTTCTAGCTTATTTATTTAGTGAGACTGAGGCTGGAAAAGTCAATATATCAGAAAAATAACTAGTCTTCACAAATTGAATGAGACATTTTGAAAGACTTTCTGATGACAAGATTAAAGAGAATTATTCCATGAAGTAAGCTCTTAATGAAATTATCTAATATTTTTATAACTTTGCATTATCAGAAACCAGGGACTTACTAACTTTTCAATTGTGTTTTATGAAACTATATCGTCAAGGGTGTTTGTTAAACTTTAAGTATTTAGACATATATTTCTTGGCTTCTTTTTTGTTCTCTTGCCTGGGATCCAAAATGTTTGACATAGTGGTGAGAAAAACTCATTTTTCTCTGAAACTTTTTTCTTTTATTTCTTCTTTTATATTCTTTATTATATCTGGGTCAAATATATTTTATCTGGAATGCTGCGGCTTCTTTTAGAAGTTTTTCTTATGAAATTTTGACATTTGGCTTTAATTCATCCTTACAAGATGTGAAGAACTTACAAAAATAAATTTTACATGAAAATATTATGTCCTAAGTGGAATTATTTCATTAAAACTTAAATAGTGAAGTGAAGTGAAATCACTCAGTCGTGTCCGACTCTTTGCAACCCCGTGGACTGTATCCTATCAGGCTCCTCTATCCATGGGATTTTCCAGGCAATAGCACTGGAGTGGACCCAGGGATCGAACCCAGGTCTCTCACATTGTAGACAGACGCTTTACTGTCTGAGCCACCAGGGAAGTCCTAAAATAATGTACCTAAAATTACTTCCTGTATTTTACTGCAAATATGTATAAAAAATAATAATAATAGGGTTTCTCAGATGGATCAATGGTAAAGAATCCAGTTGCCATTTCAGAAGACATGGGTTTGATCCTTGTGTCGGGAAGATCCCCTGAAAAAGGAAATGGCAACCCACTCCAGTATTCTTGCCTGGGAAATCCCATGGACAGAGGAGCCATGAGTCACAAAAGAGTCAAACACGGCTTAACAACTAAACAAAAACAACGCTAAAAAAAAATACTATAAAAACGAGAATAGTTATATAATTAAAACTATATTTATTTCTATTACAATTTTCATTATAACAAATATTTATTGGCTAAAATTATATATAATATGTCAACTAAAGTTATTTAGGAGTGTATCATCAATATATTTCCCCCTTATCTTAATTTTCTTAAAACTGTTTTTATGTATAAATTTTGTCCTATTTTTTTAAAGAATTTTACTCATAACAATAGTATGCATTCAAAACTTCTACTAAACTTTAGATTGTCAGCTTATCAGATTTCTGACCCATATAATCTGAGGATGAATATTCAGGCATTCAGGTATAAGCAGGTACTTTAAATTACATAAGCTACACCTTGTTTATGTTATTTACTGATGGTATTCTTGGCTGAAAACTGAGGTCAAATTATCCCTAGTAACTATCAATATTGTATTTCTGACAATTTCCTACCTTTTGTCTTTACCTCCTCACAAATTCCAAAACTTTCCTAATACTAGGAAACTGAAAGTGTTAGCCACTCAGTCCTATCCAACTCTTTGCAGCCCCATACATACTACAATTCCGCCAGGCTCCTCTGTCCATTGTACTCTCCAGGCAAGAATACTGGATTAGTTACCCATTCTCTTCTCCAGGAGATCTTCCCGACTCAGGGATCAAACCCAGGTCTACCACATTTCAGGCAGATTCTTTTCCATCTGAGCCACCAGGAATTTGGAAAAGCAAGTAGAAAATGAACTTTCACTGGTTCTACTCAGTGGAGAGGGCCTTATCTCTGAAGGCCAATTTTTGTTCTGCCTTTTTATTCCAGGATTGTGACAATGAGCAAGTCACATCATTTTGTTTTCTTATTTTAAAAGGAGAGTTGCCCTGTAAAGCTTCTAAAACTTCTAAAGCTTCTAACTCTAAGGCTTCTGAGGGCAGATGCTCTGTTTGTCTTTTATCTGCAGTGCCCAGCATGGTGCCTGGCACATTGTAGATGCTGGATAAATCTGTGTTGATTGGCTACATATCAGGTTACATACATTTACAGCATCAGATAGATGGCCTTAAAAAGTGGTTTTAAGTATTGACTAATCCAGTAGAAAAGGAAGTTAAAAGAATTGTTGGAATCATTCTGAAATTCTGCATTAACAATTCTGGAAATACATCATTTATTATTGGTAACTAAAAATTAGATGGGAATGCTTATGGCTTTCAGATCCCAAATTTAACTCATTAATTATCTCATTTTGGGGCACTCTTTTATACTATTTTTCAGTTATCTGCAAGAAAATTGAATCCTGACTAGATTTTTTTTTCTTTGAAATTGATATTTACATTATCCAGAAGCAAAATAAAATGATTACCTCTTCCTTTCCCCTGCCCCCAGATCTATCTACTCCAGCTTCGTTTCTCTGAATACCAACCAAAATTTTGCATTTTCATTTTCTATCAGAGAGCTGGCTTCAAGGATTAATTTTGGCTGCTTGAAATCAAGGCTCCCCAATCACTTCATATTGGCTAAACTCAGCTCAGAAGTTCAATATTTGCTTGTCTTCTAAAACTGATAATTGTGACCAGGGGTATATATGCAATATTACGGAATTATTCAGACATTCAAAAATTTAAAGCACTCTGAAGAGGACAGACTGCAAACTCTTCTGAAAACATGAACCACTTGAAGCACTTCAGTAATTTTCAATTGCTTTGTGATGTGCAAGCAAAGAACCTCGATCACTTTCACACTGACGCACTTAAGCTCTCTGATAATTTTATCCCCTTGCAGCCATTTTCCGAAAACCATCATTTCCCTCACTGAAGTGGTTTTTAAAATACATGAAGTGTTTCAATAATTTTAAATTATCTTCTACCTCACAAACTCAGACCCTGATAACCACCAAATTGAACAGCTAAGGAAAATTTAAAGTAGTCTAATCTTTTGTTTTCAAAATCTATGTATTGGATGTCAGTTATTTTATAAATGACTTTAATTTGGGTTGGATAGACTACACAGAAAATCAATTAAGGCAAGATACATGGAATAAACCTAACTGTATCAAAAGTAAATTAAAAATGCAAATGTTAGAAAATGAACCATCTTCCTGGTTTCAACCCTTAAATAAAATATATGCAAAAAATATATTTCAATGCTTTGATTTTAAGATAGAAAACCAAAAAGTATTTCCAAAAAAAAAAAAATCAACTCTGCAAATTAGTGCATGATATTGCTGAAGACTGTTCAACAATTCTCATTGGAAAATAAACTGTTCATATTTAGAAATAGAAATATAAATGTATCCTGTGTAGAAAGTGGCAAATGTAGGATTATGCATAAACCAATAGTTTGAAATTGAGGAAATTTTAGATCCTTTGGAATAATATCCAGGAGGAGTATTTTGTTTTTTTTTTATATCTTGAGGATGAAATTTTATAACTTTAATGATTACAAAAAACTTCTGCCATATATGCATAGATTTACTAAAAAGCATAGCCTTGTTTGAATACTTACAAATATTACTTAGTGTTTGACTCTGTAAATATTTCAATACACTGTTTAAAACCCCAGAATTATATTTTGGAATAGATTCATATTGATACATAAAGTGTTCTTTTATTCTTGGATATGTTCTTAACACATGTACAAGAATCTCAGGATACATATGTAAGTGGACTTACTGAACTAACAAGTATATGCATCTTCTTTACCACAAATATTTAAAAGATGTATACACATTTTCTTTCTTTTTTTAACATTTTATTTTACATTGGAGTGTGGCTGATTAACATTGCTGTGATACTTTCAGGTGAACAGCAAAGGGTCTCAGCTATACATATACAGGTACCCATTTCCCCTCAAACTCCTTCAGAAGGAATATTTTAATCCAAATAATCCATAACTGCAGAAATCAATAACTAGAATTTTTGATATCTTGTTTTTTCATTGTTAATGTTTCTTTGATATGTATTTTTAAATAGCTATGTTTCCCTCAAATATTTACAAGTAATATTTCCTCCCATTCTTGCGATACCTGCCTTAAAACTGATATGTACTTATATTTTATGTACTTCCTAGAACATTGCGGGGATTATGACAACACAGAATGAGGAGCAGGGAACTGGATATCAAGGAAGAGAGGGAAAAAGTAAAGCCCATATGGACCCTTGGAGATGTCTCTTGTGTCCACTGTGGTAAATAAAGACCAAGGAGATACACTTACTTATAACCTGGTACAAAAGTTTCCTTTACAGATGTGGAAACTGAGACTCAAATTACCCAGGGACTCACATTTTCATGGCAAACAAACAAAGAACTGTTTCTCACTTTGAGTCTCGCTTGTATATTCTACGTCATTTACTAGGAACTTAGGGTACTACACTGTAAAACAAATAGACTCTTCCTTTATGAACAGTATGATTCAATGGAAAATTATGTGAATTTGGTACTTGAAGAAATGTTGAACTTCATCCAGTGTGCTTCAACCCTTTCATTTTATATAGAAAAGTCTGAGAGAATTGAAGTGACTCCAAGGCAGAGGTTTGACCATAATCAAGGTCTCTGACCCATTTCTGACCTCTGTTTTATTTTGATGACTGGCATTATAGATGTACCCTGTACCCTACTGTCTTCTGAGCAGTTTCTTTATTGTATATCACTGTGAGTGAGAAGAGAAAAACCATTCACAGCACTTGGATGAGAAGCTTTTTTTTTTTGTAGAAAATGTATTCAAGAGGTTTTTGTACTGTGTACTTTAAATTATTTAACCAACTAAATATTACTACAAAAAGATGAAAAGCAAAAACTTGCAAAATATCGCTTTGAGATATACAAAATTATCATACAAATTTTAAAGTTAATGACACTTAGGGAGTAATATTAATAATATATCTGGGTTTGATACCAGAAGAAATTTGGTAATTAGAAATTTGAAGAAATAAAAATATTTAAAACTGATTCACAGATATGATTAAATTAGTGTTGTAATTATATTGTCATTGTGATTTCCAGTACCTCTACAATTTTATTTTTAGCCTTCTAAGAAAAGCTGCTTGCAGAGTCAAATTATAATCATCATATAAAATAAATATAGATGAGAATTACAGCATTGGTTTTTCCACATGATTTATACACACACACACACAAAATGGATTAGGATGCCACTGCTTCTTATAGTTCTAATCCTTTATAAACTGATTGTAAGTAAACTCCACTGGATCATCCCTTACAAGGGACGTCATTTTACTTATTGAGAATTTTATGCTCAAGCTTCCAAAACCCTACTATCTAAAACTTTATTACATAAAAGCAATATGTACTTCTCTTTTGGGTATAGCAAAAGGCAAAATACAGTAAATGGTACAGGTCAGAACAAAGCGGCAGCACACGAACATCTGTGCTTATAGAGAAGGCTCAGTAGACGAATATGGTGATGAGGTTTTGGAGAAATCAAACTCCCAGAGTCACAGACATCAGGCAACTTTTGGGCTTCCTAAGCAACGTACTATATAACAGAAGAATGTATGTACTAATTAAGTATAAGGAAGTCTAGACAATGCTGTCTATTCTTTTTTTAAAATTTTAATTGAAGGACAATTTATTTATATGAATCAGCCATAGGTATACATATGCCTCCTCCCTCCCACCTCCCACCCCATCCCATCTCTCTAGGTTGTCACAGAGCCCTGCTTTGAGTTCCCTGAGTCATACAGCAAGTTCCCACTGGCTCTCTATTTTACATTTTGTTGTGTATATGTTTCTATGCAACTAATGCTGTCTATTCTGGCCAACATCCAGTTAGCCTTTAATTCTTAGAGTCAGCCTGTGAGTCATTCTACTAGGGAAAAAACCCCATAATAGTGGAAATGATCCAGTCCAGAAGCAGAAATAGAGCCTCGGTCTTACATATATGCTATCATGGTCCCCAATAATCGCTAGATACACATTTTGGGAGACATTCAAAGAGTTTTATCAGACCCCAACTAGATTATACAGTTTGCAGTTTTATTTTTTTTACTTTTTTTTTCTTGACTGGAAAGATAATTTTGTTTTGTTTGGGGCAGTGGGTGGGGGGTCCAGACCCAGAACTTCTGGAACTGTTTCTTGGCGCTGGCAGCCTTGGGGACCTTGAGGTGATCCATAAAGGATAAATGAGTGAAAAATTAATTTCATAGCTATAGATTGTGCTAGAGAATTATTTTGTATATATACAGACAATACATATAAAAATATATGTAATATTATATAATATATTGATACATTGAGAAAGATTCCTATTACAGTAGTATGAAATTTTATAGCGTTTGAGACAATTCATACACAAACCTCACATAAAAAAGAAAATGTTGTGTGATGTGGCATAATTCAAATCCTGCCTAAAGCATGCTGCACAGAAATAATGATCACAATATTCAATTCAATAATACAAAATCAATAGATGTCATTGAGCTGCCATCTGAAGCAATTTTAAAATGCCATTTTGTTGACTATTAATTAAATTGACATATCAAATTAAAAGTAAAACTTTTTCTTTTTCTGAAAAAATTATTGATAGTCCTCTTTTATTGTAAAATACAGATTGAAGTAAAGACAATGGAGACATTAGCAAATAATCCCATCTGATGTATTTTTAACAATGAGGTTTGACTTTTCTTACCAAAAAATCTGCTTGTCTGTAGAAGTTCCATAAGTAAAGCTTCTGCAAATGGTCTTCTAACTCATTGATCACAACCTTGGCATTCAAAGTCTAATTATACTAAAAACTGCCCACGTATCTTGGGTACTGGAAAATCATTATCTGAAAGTAATCAGTTCTTCAAACATAACCATTCCTAATTATCATGTGGTTATTGAGATAGTATGCAATTTAAAATATATATGGTACTAATTTCAAATACCTTATTTGTATAAATCATTGTATTAATATGAAGGTAAATGCACAATATACATTTTATCTCCTGTAGCACAGTTACAAAAGACAAACCAACCACCCCTTACTGTTTCTGGTTAAACATTGTGCAAGAATTAATAATAATTCAAAAAATGATAGCAGCTAACATTCTTGAGTTTTTAGTATGTGCCAGTAACGATTTTAATTTTACCTTATATGTTTATTTATGTTTGACTATGCTAGGTCTTCGTGGCTGCCCTGGCTTTTCTCTAGTTGCTGCGAGCAGGGGCTATCCTCTAGTGTGTTGTGTAGCCTTCTTATTGCAGAGCCTCCTTCTCTTGCTGCAGGCCACAGGCTGTAAGATGCAGGCTTCAGGAGTTGTGGAACATGGGCTCAGTAGTTGCGCCTGGAGGACTTTAGGGTACAGGTTCAGTAGCTGTGGTGCCCCAGCTTAGCTGCTCGAAGGTATATGGGATCCTCCTGGATCAGGGATTGAACTCCAGTCTCCTGCATGAGCAGACTCTTCACCACTGAGCCATCAGGGAAGCCCTGTGCCAGTGACTATTTTAAACGCTCTATTTTCTTTTAGCAGTACTTACATAGCACTTGGGCTTCCCCAGTGGTGCTAGTGGTAAAGAACTTGCCTGCCAAAGGAGGCAAGACATAGAAGACGTGGGTTTGATCCCTGGGTCTGGAATCTCCCCTAAAGAAGGGCACGGCAACCCACTCCAGTATTCTTGCCTGGAGGAATCCCATGGACAGAGGAGCCTGACAGACTACAGTCCATGGGGTCACAAAGAGTCAGACATGACTGAAGTGATTTAGCATGCCTGCATGCATTATAGCACTTACTATGTTCAAGCACTATTGCAAACACTTTTCATTTATGTGTGTGTTAGTCACTCAGTCGAGTCCAAATTTTTGTGACCCAATAGACTGTAGCCCCCTCAGACTCCTCTGTCCATGGGATTCTCTAGGAAAGAATACTGGAGTGCCCTGCCATTTCCTTTTCCAGAAGATCTTCCCAACCCAGGGATCAAACCCAGGTCTCCTGCATTGCAGGCAGATTGTTTACCATTTGATCTACAGGGAAGTCCTGTATTGTATTTATGACCTCATTTAATCCATACAACTTTATGAAACAGAACTATTATTATAACCTCTATAGAAATGAAAGAAAATAAGTATGAGATCAAACTGTCTGTAATCTCATTGTGCATCAATATTATACAATGTTGTAATGTGGTAGCAGAATTCTAAGGTAAATCCCAAGATTCCTGCCCTTAACTGTGGGCAGAACTTGTGAATATGATGGGATTTTACTGCCATAATTTATGTTGTAATGGAAATGGTGAAGGAATTTCAGGGATGAAATTAAGGTCTCTAATCCAATTGTCTTTGATAGTGAAAGTGTTAGTCATCAGTCATGTCTCACTCTTTGAGACACAATGGACTATAGTCCACCAAGCTCCTTTGTCCATGGAATTTCTCAGACAAGAATATTGGCGTGGGTTGCCATTTCCTTCTCCAGGAGATCTTCCCAACCCAGGGATTGAACCTGGGCCCCCTGTGTTGTAGATGGATTCTTTACCACTTGAGCCACCAGGGGTCTTTATGTTCATCAAAAAGGAGATTTTCCTGATTGAGCTGATCTAATCATGTGAGCCCTTTACATCAGAGTCCAAGCCTTGCCACAGTGAAAGTTTTCAAGTAACTGAAATGCTCACCTCTTGGTGAAAGAAAACTGTCATGTTGTAGAGAAGATCATGCGGCAAGAAAATGTGGGTAGCCTCTAGGGGCCAATGGCCATTGTCTGATAGTTGCTAACAACTGCATCCTTCCAACAACAGTAACTCAGAAGATGACCTCATTCATACATAGCCTTGGCTTACACTTGGTTTCAACCTAATTAGACCCTGAGTGGAGAAGCTAGCCAAGTCATCTGTGGTCTCTTGACTGTGGCAACTGAGATAATAAATGTATGTTGCTTTGAACTACTAAATTTATTACACAGCACAGAAAAACTAACAAATGTAGTTAACCCAGGTCTTGGATTTGCCTAGTGATAATATTAACTGAGCTATCATCCTTAATGTGTAGACTGAGTGCTTTCTTCCACAAAGTGTTTTTGCCAGTAGCAGTGAAATGTGCATGCGTGCTAAGTCACTTCAGTCGTGTCTGACTTTGTGACTCACTGGACTGTTTCTGTCCATGAGATTTTCCAGGCAAGAATGTAGGTCTACCTAAATACCCTGATAACAAAATTGGCTTCACCAAAAGACTGCTTTAAAATGTTTATGCTGTTTAGATCATTCAAGAAACTAAACGAATTCAGCAGTGTTCCTTAACTTTGATGACTTTATAAAGAAGACAACATATTAAATTGACAACAGGTAAGTACAGAGAATGAAACAGATTCCACAGAGTTTATGGATCACTTAAGCCAAATTCCAAATATAATAAACTACAAACAAATATACAGCAGGTCTATTTTCCACAACACCATCTTGCCTCACAGGAAGTTGAGGAATCTGCACATTCTCTCATGCAAGGCCCTTTCAGAGCCTTTTCTCCATATATTATTGATTTGTATTAATTGTATTCTGTGCCCTACATTATTCTCATTTTGAAATATCTGCTGATACTAGAGTTTTTAAATGCTTATCACAAAATTATATGCTTTTATTTTTTATTTATTTTTAGTTTCTCTGTGTGTGTTAGTAGCTCAGTCATATCTGACTCTTTATGATCCTATGGACTGTAGCCCACCAGGCCCCTCCATCCATGGGATTTCCCAGGCAAGAATACTGGAATGGGTTGCCATTTTCTTCTCCAGAGAATATTCCTGACAAGGGATCAAATTAAGTTCTCCTGAATTGCAGGCAGATCCTTTACCATCTGAACTAGTGGGAAGTCCCTCTCTGCAACAATACCACAAAATCCACACGAAGTACAACAGTCCTTGATGATAACATCTCTCTAGCTCCGTGTCTTTTCCAACTACCTACATGCAGGTCCATTCGTCTTGAAGCACAAGAATTTTGTTCTCCTTTACTGCTTTCTCTCAGAAATATTAGAGCTTTGTTGACCAAAGAATGTGTTGACTTGGTCCATTGCTTTTCATTCCATTTTGTCTCACCCTTTATTTTGTTGTATGTTCAAGAGGAACTTTTCTTTAGTATCTGAAACATTTTGATGCATTTTAATAGAAATTATTAAGGATTTAACCTCGTTTCCACTTGCAGTCATCAAAAATGTTTACCATTAATGCTATGCACCAATCCTGTGCTTCATAATCGTACTGTCATGTCCAACTCTCTGCAACACCATGGACTGTGGCCCACCAGGCTCTGCTGTCTGTGGCATTTTTCAGGCAAGGACTCTGGAGTGGGTTGCCATTTCCAACTTGAGGGGATCTTCCTGAGCCAGGGATCATACCCAGGTGTCCAGCATCTCCTGCATTAGTAGGCAGATTCTTTACTACTGAGCCAGAAGCCTATACACCAATCCTAGTTCTTCATAAAGGAAGTTCTTGGCTAAACCTACAGAGGAAAAGTTTCTGTACTGCTGTGAGACATTGGAATCCTTTTAGAGATTAGCTATACATTGCTTGTCATAGCTCTGCTACTATTATCTTCAAATATTTTTTAACATTGTATTATTCTGAGCTCATATATGTTTATGTCTGCTTTTCCCAAGGAGATTGCTACGGTTTTAACAACTGGTCAATGAGAATTCCTTTTCTTTGAAACAAGGTAAAAATGTTTGTTTATTTTTCTCTTCTTCCTTCCATATTTGCTCATTTCACAATAATCATTGCTACTCCAAAAAGACATTTAAAGTTTAGTGCCTAATTGAAAGTGCTGTTGGTTTTTCATCTTCATATATAGGTCTCCGGGTAAAGACAGACTTCCCTGGTGTCTCAGTGGTAAAGAATCTGTCTGCCAATGCAGATTCAATCCCTGTGTCAAGAAGATCCCCTGGAAGAGGAAATAGCAAGCCATTCCAGTATTCTTGCAGGGAAAAGCCCATGGACAAAGGAACCTGGAGGGCTGCAGTCCATGGGGTCACAAAGAGTCAGACACAACTGAGGGACTGAGCACTGTGTAAAGACACTCCTTACTTTTCTTTCTCCCTGATTCTTCACAAGAGAATTTTAAGAGCTTTTTTCCCCTATTTTGACCTCTGACCTCTAACGCAGTGAGACTGTAAAGACAAGAGCTACATTTTTCTTCAAGATCTCTGAAGAGAAAAACACTTCATGGAGTTGTTTATGATACCCTCCAGCATCTTTCAATTCTTATAGGCTGGGACTTGGCTGAATACAAAGCAAGGCTGAATCAAGAGTTTCTTGGCAGCCTGGGTCTTTTTAAGACAGGAAGAAGAACACGCTGGAAAGATAATCTCTTCTCATCTAAGTCTTCTCCTTATATCCTGAGAATATCTTAAAACTAGTGCTAAAAGCCAAGAAATCCCAGAAATCAAAGATGATAAAAATGTCTGTTCTATTAAGTGAATGTATCATATTTCTGAGCACACTGAGATTATTATCTGTACTTAGCTTATGGGGTTTGTCATTAAAGAGTGTGTAAATAAAATAGATAACTCATTTATCCCATTGAGTATCAAAATGAGAAGTTTGGTACTTTAGGGATGTTTCCAGAACATGGTTTATCCCCCTTACAAAGATAATATGGTAGTTTATGCTATCAACACATCGCAAATGGTTATTAATTCAGTTACCCGTTAATATAAACAAAGTAAAAAAGTCATACTGAGTACTGTATAAAAATGTATAAGGTAGTATCATAGTCCTATTAATGACTTTTACCACAATTTAAAAAAAACTAAGCTCTTTCCACTGTTAAATAAAACAAAATATATTACCAGTTCAAAGTCTTTATAGTAAGTTGAATAGAAACATTTAAAGATTTAATATAATTGATTGACTCTGACCATCATCATAGCTAACACTATTTAGTACATCTGAATTCTGGCTAACCATTTATATATTTCCTAATGTCAGGTTCACAAAAACTCTATGGGATAATGGCTATTCTCAATACCATTTTACATGTGAAGAAACTGAGGCTTGGAAATGATAAGCAGTTTAACCAAGGCCATACATTTCAAAATAAGGGGTTGGGCAAGGTCTGAACTCCTGAGCCCACATGCTTACCCACTATATTCCAGTCATAGGATAGATTTTTATATAGACAAGAGTATTGTAAGTATTTGTATTTTACATAGACTTCAACAAAATTATTCCTTAATATTTGAATTGAACTTTTAATATTTTATAACCATTTATAATAAAAATCATATTGCAATTTATATTGTCTACAAATATAATTAAAAATAAAGCTCTAAATTAAAACTTACAAGTCTAAGTGCTTGATCACCTAATTAAAAGAAAAAGACTCCAAGTGTCCATGTAAAAAATAGCTAAAATGTTAATCAAATACGAAATATTGGGGATATTTTCTGGAAGGAGGCAGTTTCACCTCTTATTTTTATGTTTGCAGAATAGAACCACTATATAAATAATATTTATAGTGTCAGATTAATTGCTATCATTAAATGTGTCATTTTTGACCACATTTTTCTAACTATATTTAGTTTAATTGCATAGTAGGAAACAAGTTGTAGCAGTTAATATATGATGGTCCATTTTGCATATTTTTCTTATACTATAATGAAAATGAAACTGAGAAATCTGCTATACTCACTGTTGTACTTTTAAATGATACAGAAATAACCTCTCTATATATAGATCCCTTCCCAGAACTATAGTTTTGGATACAGACAACAGTGAGAAGAAAACACTTTCAGGGCTAACATGAAAAAAAATTATATTGAGAGATTTAAGTTTCTGGTAGTTTTTGTGATCATTGCTACATGTTTAATTCCAGAAATGTTCAATTTTTATTTAAATACCACTTCCCATCTATCACTAGTGCTTTCCTTCCTGGGTCATTGAAAACATAATAATTCATTTTGTCATTTGAAGGTGTGCTGACCTACTTTCCCTAGTTAATTTCAAGAGAAGGATCAGATGTTCCATTGCTTTTTGTAATTGATTTGACGATAGATCTTTACTAGAGCCCACAACATGATCTGAGGGCATTCCAGGCAGCAAAGGCTCAAGGTCATTATTGAAATGAAAATTTCACAAATCAATTATTTCTCTTAACAGCATTGTCTGTTGCTGTTGATTGTTGACTGTTCTAAGTCAATCAGGATGGAATTGAATAATTTTGAATTTCAAATATGGAAAATACTATTTTAAAAAATCAGAACTGAATACCTTTTTAGTTCATATATAATACATGCTATTTTAGCCCATATTTCACATTCTGTTCATTTCCTTACCCACTTTCAAAGAAAATAGACAAATGCTTAGAATATTATTTATTGTATTTTATAATAATAGTCACCCTTTTCATTTCATTTTAAAGAGTTCTAATATAGAGGTCCTTATATTTTGAACATATCTTCATGCATGACTTCATTTCACTCCGTAACCCTAAAAACAATGATAGGGGAACTAGTGAAATAATCAGATATTTTATCAGCCACACACAAAAATCAGTCTACCTACTTTTAAAAACTGTAGTACATTACTAGTGATGATAAACTGAAGTGCTATTTATCTCGGTTTAGTAAAAGGACTCAGAGAAGGCAATGGAACCCCACTCCAGTACTCTTGCCTGGAAAATCCCATGGACAGAGGAGCCTGGTAGGCTGCAGTCCATGGGGTCACAAAGAGTCGGACACTTACTGAGCGACTTCACTTTCACTTTTCACTTTCATGCATTGGAGAAGGAAATGGCAACCCATTCCAGTGTTCTTGCCTGGAGAATCTCAGGAATGTGGAGCCTGGTGGGCTGCCATCTATGGGGTCGCACAGAGTCGGAAAGACTGAAGTGACTTAGCAGCAGCAGTAACAGGACTGACGTGTAGAGAAATTAGCAAATTATTTAGTCTGGAAGTGATAGAACTAGAGAGGATTCCAGAGATAAATTGGTCTTGATTTTCAAACAGATAATCCAGAGCATATAGAGAAGATAGATACACTCAATAAAATAAATGTAGGTTGTTTTTTACAGTTCGTTTCTACAGTATTGACCCTGCCATGGTTGATCTTTCTTATGTTCATCCAAAACTTCTTTTGTAGTAAATTAAAAACAACAACAGCAGCAACAACAACAAAAAAATACCTGTAGAATAATGGCATACTTTTGATATATCTTCTTTATTTGCTGAAGATAAACCAATTTTTATTCTATCTTATTTCCCTTAATTCCCTTCCCTTATCTAAATGATATACATTTTCCATTTCTTAAATATTACATTTACGTTTCTGCTTGGAATCCTTCCTAACTTTCAGAGTTCTTTTGAAAGATGAACATCTAACCATCATTGCTCTTTTTTCATTTGCAGCTACTGTTTTCTATTTATGATCTTCTTGACAAAAATGTTACAAAAGTTTATGAAACTATTGTTTTTAGTATTACATGTCTTTCACAAAAAATGACAACATATCATCAAGTATTTTATAGCATTTTTAATCTTCAGTTTTTCATTTCATTATAATTTTCATAATTTCATAATTATGATTTACTGTGGGCAGACTATTAATCTGTTTTAGACTTTATAAAATGAATGTTAAGTGAAGTTTAATCATATCAAAGCTAATGATACATACCTAACTATAATTATAGTTTTGGGAATATTTCCTATTTTATCTATTTATTTTTAGCTGTGTTGGGTCCTCGTTGCTGCGTGGTCTTTCCTTTAGTTGCAGAGAGTAAGGGCTACTGTCTTGTTGCAGGGCATGAACTTATTGTGGTGACTTCTCTTGTTGCAAAAGCACAGGCACTTGTGTGCATGCTTCAGTAGTTGTGGCTCGTGTGCTCAGTAGTTGTGACTCGAGGGCTCTAGAGCACAAGCTCAATAGTTTTGGTGCATGGGTTTAGTTGCTCCGTTGCGTTTGGGATCTTCCCAGATAGAAGATTGAACCCCTGTCTCTCACACTGGCAGGGGGTTCATCACCACTGAGCCACCAGGGAAGCCCTAGGTTTTGTTGAATTGATCATATATCTTCATACGAAAGTAAAAGTATAATTGAGAAGATGACCCTCTCTGGCACTGGAATATTTCAAGTTTATATGTGCTCTGAGTACTTAATTTTCAGAATCAGAAATGTCAATATTTAGTGTAAACTTAAAATCCATGTTGCTATTTCCAGTAATAGTTAGCCTCTACTGTTTACTTCTGTAAATTTTTACTAGTATCTTTTTGCTTTATTTCACTATACATTTGTAACCATAGTATCCAGCTCTTTCTTGCCCTTTCTTTACATTAGTATGCACATATACACAGAATTTATATGAACACATATAACACATATACTCTTAAACAAGAATATATAAGTATGCACATATCCACTTATATGTGTATCTATGTAAAGACATAGAACTCTGTCTGCGGTTTCCATTGGGAGAAGAGACGAAAATGTTAGTGCTAGCTAAGGCTTTCAAGGGTTTTGGTAGAGCTTAATTTGTTCCTGTCTTAATAAAACCCAATACTTTACAAACATTAGTAGTTCATTTTTTACCACAATCACTCTACAAGATAGTGTTAGCTATACTTTGGAGATCAGAAAACTGAGTATCACAGACAAAAAGCAAAATCATTTCAGAGACCAAGACCACTAGTACAGAAACTCAATTGATTCCAAAGATAACTAGCTCTAAGACAAATGGTCTTAACTAGTGGCTACTCAGTTGGTATTCATATGTCCATATGTACTTGATTATTTTTCCAGAATGAAACCCACGGATCATTCGTGTGTGAAAAGACTACACTAATTTGCAATTAAAAACTCCAAGACTTTCCATCTGTAATAATGGTTTTGCAAACAACTGTATTTTCCAGTTTCTAGACACTTCCTTAAGGATAAGAACTAGTTATTTTAATATATAAAAGTCAAGGTCAAGATACATTAGTGACTGGAATAGGTTTTATTGCACTAACAAGATTAGATAATATTTTTAATGGCTTTGTCTTTCTTATGAACAAGTATTTCCCAAGGTTTTAACATCACACAGGATAGATTTTTCATAAAACCTTGATCTTTGGCTGATATACTTTTAATAACATATTTCAAATCATCTCTTTTCTCTACATTTTATTTTTCCTACTTGCCTAGCCTCACTTCAAGACCTTTCTCATTTTGATCCTTTATTCCTGAAATCCTTGATTCTAATACATTTGCACACCAAGCCACTTTCGATGACTCTACTAGAGGGTGTTAGAAGTGATTCTGACAATGTTCCTTTACCCTTTCCTTCATTTCATACTTCAGGTTGAAAATGCCCTCCTTGTCCAGTCAAACAAATAACTGATAGCACCAATCAATGATTGCCAGACAGTGCTTCTCCTTGTATTACATGAAACGTTGGAGAAGCCCTACTTTCCACATTTCAAATAATTTTTTTTTTCCCATGCAACACTCACCTCCTAGCTCTTCTTCAACTGTAAGATTTCATGTTTCTCATACTCTTTTTTTCTGATGCTAAAGGCAAATCTTGTAATATTATTTTTCAACTAGAGTGCAGTAGTTTGACATTTTCCCTTTGATTCCTATAAATATTATATGAATTATATAAGCATCTATATAACGCATATCCAGTTCAGTTCAGTCACTCAGCCATGTCCGACTCTTTGCAACACCATGGACTGCAGTATGCCAGGCTTCCAAATCCATCACCAACTCCCAGAGTTTACTCAAACTCATGTCCACTGAGTTGGTGATGCCATCCAACCATCTCATCCTCTGAGGTCCACCTTCAGTCTTTCCCAGCATCAGGGTCTTTTCAAATGAATCAGCTCTTTGCAACAGGTGGCCAAAATATTGGAGTTTCAGCATCAGCATAAATCATTTCAATGAATATTCAGGACTGATTTCCACTAGGGTGGACTGGTTGGATCTTCTTGCTGTCCAAGGGACTCTCAACAGTCTTCTTCAACACCACAGTTCAAAAGCATCAAGTCTTCAGCACTCAGCTTTCTTTAGAGTCCAGCTCTCACATACATGACTACAGGAGAAACCAAAGCTCTGACTAGATGGACCTTTGTCACCAAAGTATTATCTCTGCTTTTTAATACTCTGTCTAGGTTGTTCATAATTTTTCTTCCGAGGAGTAAGCGTCTTTTACTTCAATGGCTGCAGTCACCATGCACTGATTTTGGAGGCTAAAACATAAAGCCTCTGGCAGTTTCCATCGTTTCCCCATCTATTGACCATGAAGTGATAGGACCAGATGCCATGACCTTCGTTTTCTGAATGCTGAGCTTTAACTCAACTCTTTCACTTTCCTCTTTCACCTTCATCAAGAGGCTCTTTAGTTCTTCTTCACTTTCTGCCATAAGGGTGGTGTCATCTGCATATCTGAGGTTATTGATAATTCTCCCAGCAATCTTGATTCCAGCTTGTGCTTCCTCCAGCCCAGTGTTTCTCATGATGTACTCTGCATATAAGTTAAATAAGCGAGGTGACAATAGGCAACTTTGATGTACTCCTTTTCCTATTTGGAACCAGTCTGTTGTTCCACCTCCAGTTCTAACTGTTGCTTCTTGACCTGCATACAGATTTCTCAGGAGGAAGGTCATGTGGTCTGGTATTCCCCTCTCTTTAAGAAGTTTCCACATTTTGTTGTGATCCACACAGTCAAAGTCTTTGGCATGATCAATAAACAAGAAGTGGCTGTTTTTCATGAACACTCTTTGCATTTTTGTTAATCCAGTAGATGTTGGCAATTTGATCTCTGGTTCTTCTGCCTCTTCTAAAACCAGCTTGAACATCTGAAAGTTCACGGTTCATGTATTGCTGAAAACTGGCTTGGAGAATTTTGAGCATTACTTTACTAGCGTGTGAGATGAGTGCAATTGTGCTGTAGTTTGAGCATTCTTTGGCATTGCCTTTCCTTGGGGTTGGAATGAAAACTGACCTTTTCCAGTTCTGTGACCACTGCTGCATTTTCCAAATTTGCTGGCATGATGAGTGCAGTGCTTTCACAGTATCACCTTTTAGGATTTGAAATAGCTCAACCTGAATTACATCACCTCCACTAGCTTTGTTCATAGTGATGCTTCCTAAGATGAGCCACAGCTGCACGGCCCTGGAGTGGCAAGCGGCCAAGAGGAGATCCCCCACATCCAAGGTAAGAGAAACCCCAGTAAGATGGTAGATGTTTAGAGAGAGCATCAGAGGGCAGACTGAAATCACAGTCACAGAAAGCTAACCAATCTGATCACATGGACCACAGCTTTGTGTAACTCAATGAAACTATGAGCCATGCCATGTAGGGCCACCCAAGACTGACGAGTCATGGAGGACAGTTCTGACAAATTGTGGTCCTTTGGAGAAGGGAATGGCAAACCACTTCGGTATTCTTGCCTTGAGAACCCATGAAAAGAATGAAAAGGCAAAAAGATAGGACACTGAACGATGAACTCCCCAGGTCGTTAGGTGCCCAATGTGCTACTGGAGATCAGTGGAGAAATAGCTCCAGAAAGAAAGAAGAGATGGAGCCAAAGCAAGAACAACACCCACCTGGGGATATGACTGGTGATGGAAGTAAGGTCCAATGCTGTAAAGAACAGTATTACATAGGAACCTGGAATGTTAAGTCCATGAATTAAGGCAAATTGTAAGTGGTCAAACAGGAGATAGCAAGAGTGAATGTTGACGTTTTAGGAATCAGCAAACTAAAATGGACTGGAACGGGTGAATTTAACTCAGATGACCATCATATCTACTACTGTGGGCAAGAATCCCTTAGAAGAAATGAAGTAGCCATCATAGTCAATAAAAGAGTCCAAAATGCAGTACTTGGATGCAATCTCAAAAACGACAGAATGATCTCTGTTCATTTCCAAGGTAAACCATTCAATATCACAATAATCCAAGTCTATGCTCCAACCAGTAATGCTGAAGAAGATGAAGTTGAATGGGTCTAGGAAGACCTACAAGACCTTCTAGAACTAACATCCAAAAAAGATATCTTTTTCATTATAGGGGATTGGAATGCAAAAGTAGGAAGTCAAGAAACACATGGAGTAACAGGCAAATTTGTCCTTGGAGTACCGAATGAAACAGGGCAAAGGCTAATACAGTTTTGCCAGGAAAATGCACTGGTTATAGCAAATACTCTCTTCCAACAACACAAGAGAAGATTCTACACATGGACATCACCAGATGGCCAACAGCAAAATCAGACTGATTATATTCTTTGCAGCTAAAGATAAAGACGTTCTATACAGTCAGCAAAAACAAGACCTGGAGCTGACTGTGGCTCAGATCATGAATTCCTTATGGCCAAATTCAGACTTATATTGAAGAAAGTAGGGAAAACCACTAGATCATTCAGGTATGACCTAAATCAAATCCCTTATGATTATTCAGTGGAAGTGAGAAATAGATTTAAGGGACTAGATCTGATAGACAGAGTGCCTGATGAACTATGGACTCAGGTTTGTGACATTGTACAGGAAACAGGAATCAAGACCATTCCCAACAAAAGGAAATGCAAAAAAGCAAAATGGCTGTCTGAGGAGGACTTACAAATAGCTGTGAAAAGAAGAGAAGGAAAAGCAATGGAGAGTGTGATGGGAATTTTTGAAAGAATTTGCCATTATTTGCATTACCTCTACGATATTTTGGCCTCAGGTCAAAAAAACAGGAAGAGAATACAGCCCTGCCCTTCAATGGAAAATTGGATTAAAGATTTACTAAGCTAGGTCAATTTTCATTCCAATTCCAAAGAAAGGCAATGCCAAAGAATGCTCAAACTACTGCACAATTGCACTCATCTCTCATGCTAGTAAAGTAATGCTCAAAATTCTCCAAGCCAGGCTTCAGTAATACGTGAACCGTGAACTTCCTGATGTTCAAGCTGGTTTTAGAAAAGGCAGTGGAACCAGAGATCAAATTGCCAACATCCGCTGGATCATGGAAAAATCAAAAGAGTTCCAGAAAAACATCTCTTTCTGCTTTATTGACTATGCCAAAGCTTTTGACTGTGTGGATCACAATAAACTGTGGAAAATTCTGAAAGAGATGGGAATACCAGACCACCTGACCTCCTCTTGAGAAATCTGTATGCAGGTCAGGAAGTAGCAGTTAGAACTGGACATGGAACAACAGACTGGTTCCAAATAGGACAAGGAGTACGTCAAGGCTGTATATTGTCACCCTGCTTATTTAACTTATATGCAGAGTATATCCAGAGAAACGCTGGACTGGAAGAAGCACAAGCTAGAATCAAGAGTGCTGGGAGAAATATCAATAACCTCAGATATGCAGATGACACCACCCTTATGGCAGAAAGTGAAGAGGAACTAAAAAGACTCTTGATGAAAGTGAAAGTGGAGAGTGAAAAAGTTGGCCTAAAGCTCAACATTCAGAAAACGAAGATCATGGCATCCAGTAGCATCACTTCATGGGAAATAGATGGGGAAACAGTGGAAACAGTGTCAGACTTTATTTTTCTTCCAAATCACTGCAGATGGTGACTGCAGCCATGGAATTAAAAAATGCTTACTCCTTGGAAGAAAAGTTATGACCAACCTAGATAGTATATTCAAAAGCAGAGACATTACTTTGCCAACTAATGTCCAACTAGTCAAGGCTATGGTTTTTCCTGTGGTCATGTATGGATGTGAGAGTTGGACTGTGAAGAAGGCTGAGCACCGAAGAATTTATGTGTTTGAACTGTGGTGTTGGAGAAGACTCTTGAGAGTCCCTTGGACTGCAAGGAGATCCAACCAGTCCATTCTGAAGGAGATCAGCACTGGGATTTCTTTGGAAGGAATGATGCTAAAGCTGAAACTCCAGTACTTTGGCCACCTGATGCGAAGAGTTGACTCATTGGAAAAGACTCAGATGCTGGGAGGTATTGGGGGCAGGAGAAGAAGGGGACGACAGAGGATGAGGTGGCTGGATGGCATCACTGACTTGATGGACGTGAATCTGAGTAAACTCCGGGAGTTGGCGATAGACAGGGAGGCCTGGCGTGCTGCGATTCATGGGGTCTCAAAGAGTCGGACACGACTGAGTGACTGAACTAACTGAACTGAAGCTAGGTCCTGCCCATCAGAAAAAGACCCAGTTTCCCCCTCAGTCAGTCCCTCCCATCAGGAAGCTTCCATAAGCCTTTTATCTTTCCCCATTAGAGGGCAGACAGAATGAAAACCACAATCACAGAAAACTAACCATATGATCACATGGACCACAGCCTTGTCTAGCTCAATGAAACTATGAGCCATGCTGTGTAGGGCCACCTAAGATATTCTGGTCATCGTGGAGAGTTCTGACAAAACGTGGTCCACTGGAGAAGGGAATGGCAAACCACTTCAGTATTCTTCCCTTGAGAACCCCATGAACAGTATGAAAAGGCAAAAAGATAGGAAACTGAAAAATGAACTCTGCAGGTCAGTAGGTGCCCAGTATGCTACTGGAGATCAGTGGAGAACTAACTCTAGGAAGAATGAAGAGATGGAGCCAAAGCATAAACAACACCCAGTTGGGGATGTGACTGGTGATGCAAGTAAAGTTTGATGCTATAAAGAACAGTGTTGCATAGGAACCTGGAATGTTAGGTCCATGAATCAAGGCAAATTTTAAGTGGTCAGACAGGAGATAGCAAGAGTGAACGTCGACATTTTAGGAATCAGTGAGCTAAAATGGACTGGAATGGGTGAATTTAACTCAGATGACCATCATATCTACTACTGTGGGCAAGAATCCCTTAGAAGAAATGAAGTAGCCGTTATAGCCAATAAAAGAGTCAAAATGCAGTACTTGGATGCAATCTCAAAAACGACAGAATGATCTCTGTTCATTTCCAAAGTAAACCATTCAATATCACAGTAATCCAAGTCTATGCCCGACCAGTAATGCAGAAGAAGCTGAAGTTGAATGGTTCTCGAAGACCTATAGGACATTCTAGAACTAACACCCAAGAAAAAAATAATGCATATTAATATACACTTAATTAATATGCATTATATAATATAGATGTATAATGCATGTGTGTATTATTTATAATAAATAAAAAATCTCTATATAACAAATATATGTGTGTGCATATACACTACATATACATTTATATCTAAAATGCATTTTCAATCAATAGGAGAACAAAGCATATGTGTTTCTATGTAGCATTTATCTTAGAATTAAACTTCATGGATAGGATAAAGTAATGCTAACAATTGTGGTGGTTAAACCAGAAAATCTCAGTTGCTTAATAAAATAAGTATTTTTTTCTTGCTAATATAAAAGAGAGTCCAGTGCAAGTCTTACCTATAAGCTGGCTATCATCTAAAACCTTTCTTCATCTGGTATTTCTACCTATAACAAGTTGTTTCAAAAGTCACCATTAGTGTTCTTTCCAGCTCACCATTATGGACAGAGTTTAGAAGATTGAGTAGGAGAAGTCATTCTGAAGAAACATGGAAGTGGCCCCCATCTCCTCTGCTTGCTTTCTGTTGATTAGAAATCAGTCACACTGACAACTAATGACTAGAGAGGCTGGAAACCCTAGTTTATTTGCTTAGTTAAATTTCTTCTCCAGGAAGAGAGAGACAAAATTGGTAAAGAGCTAGCCTGTCTCTGCAAGAGAAAGTCTAATGACAACGTGCTCTGCGTAGAACCTATAAGTCTTCAACTGCTGGACAGAAAAAATTTCAGAACAGGAAAACAATAGAAGTTCCTGGAAGTTCTGGGCAAGTCATTAGAAGTTTATTGAGAAGATAGGAAATACAAATGATGTAAACCACAGTGGAACATCCTATTGCAACTTCACATTTTAGCTTGATACATGCTATCCAAGTGCTCCTACGGGAACTCCCTTCCCGCTCCTGGCTTCAGCAGCAAAGGCTAGTGGAGAATCCCTGTGTGCCTCTCTAATCTTAAAATCTACTCTTAATTGGAGTAGAGATTAAATTTTTGAGACAAAAAGAAATCTACTCTCCAGGAGAATACACTTAGGAAAATATTGTTCAAGAAAAAGAAATGAAAAAAAGCAAAATGGCTTTGTGAGGAGCCCTTACAAATAGCTGTGAAAAGAAGGGAAGCGAAAAGCAAAGGAGAAAAGGAAAGATATGTCCATTTGAACGCAGAGTTCTGAAAAATAGCAAGGAGAGATAAGGAAGCATTACTCAGCGATCAGTGCAAAGAAATAGAGGAAAACAACAGAATGGGAAAAACTAGAGATCTCTTCAAGATAATTAGAGGTACCAAGGGAACATTTCATGCAAAGATGGGCTCAATAAAGGACAGAAATGGTAGGGACCTAACAGAAGCAGATGGAGAAGGCAATGGCACCCCACTCCAGTACTCTTGCCTGGAAAATCCCATGGACGGAGGAGCCTGGCAGGCTGCAGTCCATAGGGTCACAAAGAGTCGGACACGACTGAAGTGACAGCAGCAGCAGCAACAACAGAAGCAGAAGATATTAAGAAGAGGTGGCAAGAATACACAGAAGAACTATACAAAAAACATCTTCACGACCAAGATAATCACAATGATGTGATCACTCACCTAGGGCCAGAAATCCTGGAATGTGAAGTCAAGTGGGCCTTAGGAAATGTAAGTACGAACAAAGCTAGTGGAGGTGATGTAATTCAGGTTGAGCTATTTCAAATCCTGGAAGATGATGCTGTGAAAGTGCTACACTCAATATCCCACCAAATTTGGAAAACTCAGCAGTGGCCACAGGACTGGAAAAGGTCAGTTTTCATTCCAATCCCAAAGAAAGGCAATGCCAAAGAATGCTCAAACTATCGCACAATTGCACTCATCTCACACACTAGTAAAGTAATGCTCAAAATTCTCCAAGCCAGGCTTCAGCAATACGTGAACTGTGAACTTCCAGATGTTCAAGCTGGTTTTAGAAAAGGCAGAGGAACAAGAGATCAAATTGCTAACATCTGCTGGATCATCGAAAAAACAAGAAAGTTCCAGAAAAACATCTACTTCTGGTTTATTGACTATGCCAAAGCTTTTGACTGTGTGGATCACAATAAACTGTGGAAAATTCTGAAAGAGATGGGAATGCCAGACCACCTGCCTCTTGAGAAACCTGTATGCACGTCAGGAAGCAAGAGTTAGAACTGGACATGGAACAACAGACTGGTTCCAAATAAGAAAAGGAGGACATCACGGCTGTATATTGTCACCCTGTTTATTTAACTTATATGCAGAGTACATCATAAAAAATGCTGGACTGGAGGAAGCACAAGCTAGAATCAAGATTGCTGGGAGAAATATCAATAACCTCAGATATGCAGATGACACCACCCTTATGGCAGAAAGTGAAGAAGAACTAAAGAGCCTCTTGATGAAAGTGAAAGAGGAGAGTGAAAAAGTTAGCTTAAAGCTCAACATTCAGAAAATGAAGATCATGGCATCTGGTCCCATCACTTCACGGGAAATAGATGGGGAAACAGTGGAAACAGTGGGTGACTGTATTTTTCTGGGCTCCAAAATTAGTGCAGACGGTGACTGCAGCCATGAAATTAAAAGTCACTTACTATTTGGAAGGAAAGTTTTGATCAACCTAGACAGCATATTAAAAAGCAGAGACATTACTTTGTCAAGGGCTTCCCTGGTGGCTCAGAGGTTAAAGCATCTGCCTATAATGCTGGAGACCCGGGTTCAATCCCTGGGTTGGGAAGATCCCCTAGAGAAGGAAATGGCAACCCACTCCAGTACTCTTGCCTGGAGAATCCCATGGAGGGAAGTGCCTACAGTCCATGGGGTCGCAAAGAGTCAGACATGACTGAGCAACTTCACTTCACTTTACTTGGTCAACAAAGGTCCTTCTAGTAAAGGCTATGGTTTTTCCAATAGTCATGTATGGATGTGAGACTATAAAGACTATAAGGAAAGCTGAGCGCTGAGGAATTGGTGCTTTTGAATTGTAGTGTTGAAGAAGACTCTTGAGAGTCCCTTGGACTGCAAGGAGATCCAGCCAGTCCATCCTAAAGGAGATCAGCCCTGGGTATTCATTGGTAGGACTGATTTTAAAGCTGAAACTCCAATACTTTGGCCACCTAATGTGAAGAGCTGACTCATATGAAAAAACTTTGATGCTGGGAAGGATTGAAGCAGGAGGTGAAGGGGACAACAGAGGATGAAATGGTTGGATGGCATCACCAACTGGATGAGCATGGGTTTGGGTGGACTCCAGGAGTTGGTGGTGGACAGGGAGGCCTGGCATTCGTGAGGTCGCAAAGGCTAGGACACGACTGAGTGACTGAACTGAACTGAACTGAAGTTCTATTTTGCCTCTGACATTAACACCAATTATTGATGATTTTTTTCTTTCTACTAAGAAAGTAAAAATATTTTCAAGCCTTCATAAAAGTTTCCATAAATATGTAATATATTTATATTGTAAAAATACTGTATTTAAAACATTGCCTCTAGATGTAAGTAAGGAGAGGAAAATATTTTGCAACAGCAAGTACAAAGTGGATGTTTTCAGTTTTAATTGTGATTAAAAAGGGGACACAAATTCCAGGGGCCAAATGTGTAGTGGTACACTGGCTTGGGCTAGGGTAACTCATTGACATAAGAGGAGGAGAAAGTGAAGAAAGTGCAGAAATTAGCATACAAAGTTCTCCTATGTAACAAATGCTTTACAGTTGACATTTTATAACCACAGAAACCAAGGTTCAAAAAATTCATGCAAGGACACAGACCTGAAAAGTAGTTCACCCTGAATTTGAATTGATGTCTGATTCCAAAGTCCATATTTTTTCTATTTAACAGAATGTGGAGGCATTAGTATTTTACTTACCATTCTGTATTTTAGTAAAATGTTTCTTTCTTGGTATTATACTCTATGTATTTTGTTGGCATGCTCTTTATCCCCTTCTGGTAACACACATTTTGCATCCTCAAATGCCTAACAGAGTATTATGTAGAGATTATGACTGCAAATTCTTTTTCTAAAAGACTAATTACATAATCTGTCATGGAAGAAGATAAAAGAACTAAATTGCCATTCATATGATTTCCTATTAAAGATACATCACTCTGCTCCTAACCCATAATAACCTCTATTTGAAGTTCTTCATTCACTTTGTTGTATGTACAGGTCAAACTGAACAAGCTACACACAATAAATGCATAAATCAGAGCATAAGAACTTATCAGACTAAATCTTAGAAGTGTATTCTCTTCAATAGAGCCAATTATGTCTAGTTTTTAAACATCAGACAGCATTTGGACCTTTGTTAGCTCTTATAGTAACACAATTCCAGCCATTTTAACATTTTAAAATATGCTGTAATGGCATTTTTCCAACTTAAATGTATTGTTTTTAAATAGAAGCTATTTCCTTCCATTATCAGTATGCATTTAAACTGTTGAACACAAACTAAAATACAGCATTTGTAATTTTAAATGAAACTATCTTTGCATAATTATTTGGTTGGCCATACAGATTGTGGAATACAAGTCATTTCAAACTACATAAATATTCATGATCTGTTTATTCTACTTAAAATGTAATCTGAATGCATGTTGCTAATCTTTGTATTGAGAGTCCTTTAAAAATATGTGTCTGTTTTGATATATGTATTTGAAGTTCAAAAAAACAAGAAAGTCATATCCTAAAATGGGTAGCTGTTCTGTGTGTTGGGTTTTTTTTTGTGTATTCTGTACAGTAAACTTTAATGGCCAGGCTTGACAATATTATTACATCTCATGACATAGTCTGCATTGAAATCATTTCCAAGCTTCTACTATACTAATTTTAATAGAATTATCTAAAAGAATAAGAGTTTAGAAAATGCAAAAGTAAATGAACATATGAAGGAGTATGTGAATATAATTAAAATCAAGTTCCAAGATACAAAGTAATAAACATTCTTAAATTGGAAGCTTTATTAGAAGTCATCTGGTTGCACAATCTGTCCAGTGCATCACTCCTACCAACATCGGGCAGTAATCCCAGGTCCCAGCTCTAGGGATGTTATGAGAAACAGTAAATCCACACTTAAGCAATTTTTAGTTAACTGGAAAACCACTGGTTTCTGAGGGTTGTTTTGTTTTTGTTTTTGTTTTTGTTTTTGTTTTTCTTTTATGCTCTGGGTTTCAGAACACTAGTCCTTCAATTGAATCAACACTTTTCCAATTGAAATTATCATTTATAAGTTAGAAATATTTGGTCTTGAGCTACAGCACACATATTGAAGATTTGTTTTGCATAATAAAGCCTCCAATGTGATTCATTTATATATTTTTCATCAGGTCTTTGAAAAAAATATTTTCATATGAACGTAGACAAGATAGGAGGCTCAGATGGTAAACATCAGACTGATTCAAAATTAGGAAGTGAGTACATCAAGGCTGTATACTGTCAGCCTGCTTATTTAATGTCTATGCAGAGTACATCATGAGAAATGTCAGACTGGATGAAGCACAAGCTGGAATCAAGATTGCCAGGGGAAATATCAGCAACCTTGAATATGCAGATGATACCACTTAATGGCAGAAAGCAAGACAGAACTAAAGAGCCTCTTGATATGGGAGAAAGAGGAGAGTGAAAAACCTGGCTTAAAACTCGACATAGAAAAAACTAAGATCATGGCATTCAGTCCCATCACTTCATTGCAAATAGAAGGGGAAAAAATGGAAACAGTGACAGATTTTATTTTCTTGGGCTCCGAAATCACTGTGGACAGTGACTACAGCCAGTTAAAAAACGATTGCTCCTTGGAAGAAAAACTATGACAAACCTAGACAGCATGTTAAAAAGCAGAGAGATTACTTTGCCAACAAAGATCCGTCTAGTCAAGGCTATGGTTTTTCCAGTAGTCATGTACTGATGTGAGAGTTGGACCATAAAGAATGCTGAGTGTCAAAGAAGTGCTGTTTCAAATTGTGCTGGACAAGACTTTGAGAGTCCCTTGGACTGCAAGGAGATCCAATACTAAAGGGAATTAAGCCTGAAAATTCATTGGAAAATCTGATGTTGAAGCTGAAGCTCGAACACTTTGGCCACCTGATACAATGACTTGACACACTGGAAAAGACCCTGATGCTGGGAAAGACTGAAGGAAAAGGAAAAAGGGGGATGCAGAGGATGTGATGGTTAGACAGAATCACTGAGTCAATGGACATGAATTTGAGCAAACTCTGGGAGATAGTGAAGGACAGGAAAGCCTGGCATACTGAAGTCCATGGGGTCACATAGAGTTGGACATGACTAAGCAATTGAACAACAACAATTTTCATGTGAATATGGTGTCAAATTTCCATCATTATGTAAACTCTTTTTGAGGAAAATAATTTCATCAATGGCCGCACATTAGCAGTAATTCTCACAACACTCTATTTCAACTAAGCATCCTAAAAACAAGTAAGAATTATTAATTTCCCTTTTTTTAGATAAAGCACTGCTGTTATGGGTGCTTTGGTTCATTCAATTTTCTGTCAACTGTTTTATACAAATACTGGAGCTTCTAGTTAAATAAATTTCACCAATTTTTTTAGGTTTTGGTCAGCTCTGCATCTCTGATCATCTTGGCAAGGCATTTTTACATATGTTATGAACAGCTATGTATAAGCTGTTCTAGGCAGTCCTGAACTGAAATAGAATCTGCTCCATATGATCATTCATCCTCTGGTAGTTTATCTCAGACTTGCTCTCACAATAGGAGCAAAGATCAAAGAAGAAAACAGGATACTTCGCAAAAGACCAAGTGTTATTTAGGTGAAAAAAATTAAAATAAGGGCAAACATTTATTTATTGCCTTGATAATATTCTTCTTTATTCAATGGTTACCTTGCTTCAGGATTGCTACTCATACACCTGCATTATAGGGAAGAGTTATTTAATAAAAATCCAGAGAGTGGTCTCATGCTTCTATTTTGTTTCTGTTCATTTATTCTTCTCAGGACAAATTGATAGGATTTCTAGCTTTCCTGTGGTGGATCAGCAGTAAAGAATCTGCCTGCAGTGCAGGAGCTACAGGAGAGATGATTTCCATCCCTGGGTTGGGAAGATCTCCTGGAGGAAGTCATGGCAACCGACTCCAGTATTCTTGACTGGAGAATCACCTGAACAGAGTAGAGTGGTGGGCTACAGTCTATAGGTTCACAAAGAGTCAGACACGACTGAAGCAATTTAGCACGCACACACTAGCTTGTCTGTATAGGACCTCATCAGCACTGCGGATTGTCTATATGTCATTTGCTAATATAATAGTGGGGATTCAGAAATAGTGGAGGCTTAGAGAAGCAGATCTAGAGAAGTGTGTTGAGGAAGTAAAATATCAAATACTAATTTTACGAAAAGTAAGTTTTTTCTTAAAGAGTTGCTCACAATCTCTGGTGAGCCAAACGGTACTGGTGAAATTTGAAGATATAACCAGATTATCCTAGCTTTTTATTTACCACCAGGACTTCTGGAATGTCTCAAAGTGAAAGAGGAATGACCTGGGACTATGTCCATTTTCAGTTTTAATTTATGTTATAAGCATCCTCTTAACTCTCATAAAAATCTGGAAAATTCCAACACAAGTCATCATCTGGGAAAGATTAAAGTCCCCTAAATTTGAATACCACTTTTTTATATTCAAATGTCTGACATTTGGCAGAGTTTTTGGAGGCTGGGAAAACTTGAAAATCACTACTTTGAAGCACATGTTCAGGTTTTTAAAAGGCTACATTCAAATGTGACTTGTGTTCTTTACGTTACATTATAGTGACCTATTGTTCTGCCTCATACTTAAAATCTTGTAAGTTTTGTCTATAATGAAAAATGGGTTTTCTTTACAGATTCAGATTAATGTTTCATAAAAAAAAAGAACATAAGGCAATCCAAAATATAAACTATGTAGTGTAAGTCAATTTCATGTTCTTGTAAAGTCTATTGTTATATTGAAATTCATTTCCCCATACTTAAAAAACAGTTCTAGGGGTCAGTGGTAGCAACCAGCAGAAATTAACCTTTTCTTTGTCTTTTAAATCCTTGAATATTCTTCTACATTTCTTACTCCAGCTATGTTCTAAGTCAGCTTCTCTTTACCACTAAAATATTGCCCACATAGAATGATATCTTAGTTCTGTTTAAATTCTCGTGAGTATTTTTTTTCCTTGAACTGACTCTGTAAAATGTTCACACAGAGCAGACATGCCTACTGTTCCAAGGGATCATTCAAAAAGCCAGCAGACTGTAAACTGAATGGACTCTTATCTTAGAAGGATGAAGGACAGAGCAGGCCTGCTGGGATTTGAAGAGTTGGTTCCAGGGAGTCTAGATATTTCAAACCAGACGCTTACACAACCCATTTCTCTCTGGCCTTATGACTGAATGCACTAATTCATTTACCATTCAAAGTGCCCTTCTATAATTTATGCCACATACTGACATGTATTTAACTCTCTAAAATGCCTGAATATAATTTGTTTGAAAGATATTATACACAATAAACTATAATGCATTTTAAGAGGCACCTTGGAATAAAAATAAATATAAATTGAAGAAAAATGCTTATTAATAAGCATTTATATGGCACTTCATGTTTACAGATGGTTTTACAGTCATTTTTTATTAGTTTAATGTGCCAAGTCTCTTTGGGATCAAAGTGCTACTTAAGTACATCTCCGGACTTTATTCCCCTGGAGTCTAGACTTATGGGGTCAAACGTTGTAAAGACAGTCTTTCTGGAAAAGTTGTATCCCAAAGCTATTAAAGAAATTTTAATGTGATGAATCAGAGTACATCCAAGACATGGTTTTCACTGAAATGCCTGGTTTTGAGGAAATCAGAAGAAGAAATATGTATGACCTGCAATAACTTTATGCAACTGAAGTTAACATAAGGGCTGTGGTAGCTCACCTGACTTCTTGCCTGTATTTGTAGAACTAGATCTTATAGACCAGCATCCATGGGCTCTATGAAGTGTTTCCTTTGTTCGAGTATGAAAGCACACCTAAAGGGCTGTGTCTTTTTTATTTCCATGTCAGGGATCCTCCTGGAAATTGCCACTGTTCCAGAAGTGATGCAGATTCCAGACTGATGCCCTATATTTTCTGGTCTTAGGATTCAACTAATGTGTCACTCCTTCTTCTGAAGATTGTCAATTGCCAGTAGCCATAAACTTACTTCTGTTTATGGCTTCAGGAAACTATATTAAATAGAACCTTAGGGTGTATGGTAACAGGAGTGTGAGGTAAATGATATGTATATGTTAAGATTTCAATATTTACATGTTATCTATATTCTGATAGGGCTTCTCTGGTGGCTCAGGCAGTAAAGAATCTGCCTACAATGCAGGAGACCTGGGTTCGATTTCTGGCTTGGGAAGATACCCTGGAAAAGGATGTGGCAACCCACTCTAGTGTTCTTGACTGGACAGAGGAGCCTGGCAGGATACAGTCCATGGTGTCACAAAGAGTTGGACACAACTGAGTGACTAAGCATGCATGCATATATTCTGATATTCATTCCTCGACAATATTATTGGCATATTTGACATTATTAAAGTAGTAAATTTAAGAGGTTTCCAAATATATTTTGGTTGAGGAAACTTTTCTAAGAAATGTTTCAATAAAGTCAGTATCATTGAATAATATGTACTGACTTGGTCTTCTTCTGTTCAATTCATCTTCTTAGATTCTTACAATCACATTTAAAAATTTAAGCAGAAAGAAACATGGATTTTGTGATGAATGAAAAAATAAACCTTCAAAAATGATTTATGTTTCAGGATTGCATTTTAATTTTGTAATTTTTTTCTGAGGATTAAATGATACCTGATTATCTCTCCATAAACCTTACAACTATACTTTTTAAAAAAACTCATGCAGGTATTAGCTGTATGGAAATAAGCAATTGAAGGCTGTACAGTTGAAGGATGGAGGTTTAGGGAAACTTGGTAAAGAAATCTTTAATTTAAAAAAAAAACTGACTGCAATCTTTAATATATTCAAATCAAATAAATCTTTTTTATCTTAAATTTGGCAGGTTGTGTGTTCCTGAATATTTGTTACATTCTACATAGAGTATTGGGCTTCCCAGCTGACGCTAGTGGTAAACACCTCCTGCCAATGCAAGATACATAAAACTCTGGGGTTCTTAGATCTCCGGGTCAGGTAGATCCCCTAGAGGAAGAAATGGCAACCCACTCCAGTATTCTTGCCTGGAGAATCCCATGGACAGAGTAGCCTGGTGGGCTACAGTCCATGGCGTCTCAAAGAGTTGAACATGACTGAAGAGACTTAGCACGCATGCGTGCACACATGTAGAGTATTACCGCTACTAAAACAAATGGAAAGACAGTGATAACTGAGGAATGAGCTGCAACCCTGAAACAATCGCCCCCATACTATAGACCAACAACCTGAGACCAAGGAAGTTAAGTTGCATCTTTAGAAGGGGGACTTAGCTTTGCTTGATTCAAAATCTGTGATCTTTTTGTAATGGCTGATGCCCTCTTCAATTTTGAATTTTTCTCAGGCTACCAGTTCTTCTCAATTCAATACTTTCTAAAGAGACTACTCCAAAAGATTAATATGAAATTGTGTATGGAGAGAGAGATAGAAGTAATTCCAGGGACTGCAAAACAAAAATGTTGATTCCTTTACTCTCAGGAGAACTCCATAAACATGTGATTTTATGAGCAAGTTTTTAAATTAAGTTTAATTTAATTTAAATCTAAAATTAAAAGGAGAGTCTAATGCAAGTGGTCAGATAATTTCCAGAAATCTTGAGACAGTTTTATTTTTCCCTTTATTTTAATAGTAATTGATAAGTGTTTCAGTTTCTATAGCTGTGTAATAAATTATTCAAAGGCATAGTGGCTTAAAACAAAAACTTATTGCCTGTCGTGATATCTGTTAGAGGCAGTTCAAGAGAGGTTCAGCTGGGTGATTTTAACTTGGGGGTGTCCATGCAGTGGCAGTCCAATGGTGACTGGCTAGGGTCCTCTCAAAGGTGTCTCTCCTCACATGACTTATGCCTCATCTGAGAAGACAAACATAAATGGAGCCCTTCCTGTACCTCTCTCTCCATTGTTTCTTCGGATTATCTCTCTAGGATGGCTTCTCCTGGGTGGCCAGACTGAAGTGGCTTCAAGTTTCCAAAGGTTTATGTGTGAAGAAGAAGAACATGCCAAGAGCTGAATCTTTTTTATGAACAAACCTAGAAAGTTTCATGGTATTTCTTCTATTCATTGGAGCAGCCATAAGCCCCTACCCAGATTTCAGTGGGGGGAGCATAGACCTCACCACTCAAACATCATTTGCCAAACCCAATTACTATGACACATTAGGGATAATAAAGTTATTGAATTATTTTATCTAAGATGTTATATTTTGAGATACAAATAAGTTGAGATGAACGAATGAATGGTAGTTTCTTATTAGTTTACTAAAGCGAAGTAAGCTGTGAAGGCAAGGGTCCAAACTTTCTGATTTTATGCTTCATGAAATATAAACATGACTTACAGTGCTTCCCTGTGCACTCCTTTTGATGACAGACCACCTGGATCAATGGAAGAACTCCTATGGCAAACTTTATGCTCTTCATCAGTTAAGTGTAAACACACTGAAGGCCTGCTTTCAAAGTTTGGCACAAACATATAAGTTAAAGCTTAATGTTATAAATACCCCTGATGATAAAATTATCATGTATTCATAAATGAAGAAAATAATTTTGTTCTCAATTTTAAAAAGATAATAGAAATATACCTCAGCAAGCCTTAAGCATGCATAGGTGTGTGTGAGAGAGAGAGACAGAGACAGAGACAGAGAGATAGATTTACCAGCCTGGATCACAAATTATGTAAATAAAAAGTTTATTGAAGAGACAGTTTACAATAGGGTGTGTAGAGTTAAGGAAATCAGGTAGGGATGGTGAAGCTCTGAAGAGGAGCAAGATGGTGCAGACATTACTATTCTAAGCCTGAAGATGTAGGCAAGGAAATGACAGCAGTGGAATCCAGAGAGAAATGGAGCCATAGCATTAAGGTCAACAGACAGGGGCTATGGTTCTGAAAGGAGGTCACCACTGCTCATAACATCAAGGAAGGGACAGAAAGAAGGGATAATGCCTTCGACTCTCCTCCCACCTTCTAGTCTCCTGATGTTGGCCAAACCCAATACAATTACAGATAACAAGAGAGCAAAAAATGAGAAACTTATAAATACAAGCCTCCTGGAGCACATAGTATGGAAGAGAAGAACAATGAATGGTCCCAAGAGACAAATGGAGAATAATCAGCCCTGACCTCTGAGATTCACTAACAGTGAACATATTTTAGATCAACTTTTAATCTAGACTCTCATTCTTTCCTGGGAAAGCAATCAAATTAAAAAAGATAACAGCCAATGACAAGATATTCCTCATAGCTTGTAATGCAGCTAAGATTTTTCTTTCCTTTCCTGATAACAATTTGAGGGGATAACCAACAGCCAGGGCAATCTGATAATTATAGATCTTGCTAGAAACCAAGTAATTCACCAAAGAAATTGAGAAAATGTGCCTGAGTCCAATATTATAAAGTTGATTTCCCTTTCTCAATGCAAACCAGACTATATATCAAGCCATAGAAAACTGAAGGTTTGTGTTGAGATTCTGATATGAGCTATGAAAGTCATTGCAAGCTGAACCTTACGTTTATTGAAACCAGTACCATTCCTATTGATGTCAGCCTCTATTTATTTAAAAGGGAGAGCTGTTTCTAAAGTTTTGTTCTTATAAAACTTACTATTTTTAAAAAGTGCATATATATGAAGCAAGAGGGGATGAGTCAAATGGTAATATAGGATCCTAATTTGTGGTCAGGCAAAAGCTAAAAGAGTAAATCCATGCAGTTCAATGAGTAGGACCACAAAAATTTAGAGACCAACACACACAAAAAAATGTATGTTCTGAAAAATTTTATCAAGTTATAAGACAATATCCAAAATCTTGCAAATGAATAATTCGTTCAATATAGTGATGGATCAAGAGATAATTTGGAACAAAATAGATGTAATTAACAATCTTTGTGTTGACTGTTTCTGAAAGATGAATGCCCGTTGGCTTCAGCGATCTTGAAAAGTGTTGATTGTTCAGTGTGTCCAACCCTTTATGATCCTATGCACTGTAGCTTGCCAGGCTTCATTGTCCACGGGACTCTGCAGGCAAGAATACTGGGGTAGGTTGCCATTCCCTTCTCCAGGGGATCTTCCTGACCCAAGGATCAAACCCATGTCTCCTACATTGTAGGTAGATTCTTTCTAGTCTGAGCCACTGGTAAAGCCCTGTTTATTTGTGATCTCTTCATAAACTTTGTAGATAAGGCCAATATTTAAAATAAAAAATATAAGCAAATCAGAAGTAAAACAACAACAACAAAAATCTTTCCAAGAAATTTAACTTCACTTCAGTTCAATTGTTCAGTCATGTCTGGCTCTTTGCAATTCCATGGACTGCAGCATGACAGACTTCCCTATCCATCAACAACTAGCAGAGCTTACTCAAACTCATGTCCATCAAGTCTGTGATGCCATCCAACTATCTCATCCTCTGTCGTCCCCTACTCCTCCTACCTTCAATCCTTCCCAGCATCATGGTCTTTTCAAATGAGTCAGTTCTTCGCATCAGGTGCCCAGAGTATTGGAGTTTCAGCTTCAGCATCAGTCCCTCCCATGAATATTCAGGACTGATTTCTTTTAGGATGGACTGGTTGGATTTCCTTGCAGTCGAAGGGACTCTCAAGAGTCTTCTCCACCACCACAGTTCAAAAGCATCAATTCTTTGGCACTCAGCTTTCTTCACAGTCCAATTCTCACATCCATACCTAACTATTGAAAAACCATAACTTTTACTGGACAGTCCTTTGTTGGCAAAGTATTGTCTCTGCTTTTTAATATGCTGTATGAATTGGTCATAGTTTTTCTTCCAAAGAACAACCGCCTTTTAATTTCTTGCCTGCAGTCACCATCTGCAGTGATTTTGGAGACCCAAAAAATAAAGTCAGACACTGTTTCCATTGTTTCCCCATCTATTTGCCATGAAGTGGTGGGACCAGGCGCCATGATCTTAGTCTTCTGAATGCTGAGCTTTAAGCCAACTTTTTCACTCTCCTCTTTCACTCTCATCAAGAAGCTCTAGTTTTTCCTTACTTTCTGCCATAAGGGTGGTGTCATTTGCATATCTGAGGTTATTGATATTTCTCCCGGCAATCGTGATTTCAGCTTGTGCTTCATCCAGCCTGGCATTTCACATGATGTACTCTGCATATAAGTTAAATAAGCAGGGTGTCAATATACAGCCTTAGCATACTTCTTTCCTGATTTGAAATCAGTCTGTTGTTCCATGACCAGTTCTACCTGTTGCTTCTTGACCTGCATACAGATTTCTCAGGAGGCAGGTCATGTGGTCTGGCATGTCCATCTCTTTAAGAATTTTCCATAGTATGTTGTGATCCACACAGTCAAAGACTTTGGTATAGTCAATAAAGCAGAAGTAGATGTTTTTCTGGAACTATCATACTCCTTCAATGATCCAAAGGATGTTGTCAATTTGATCTCAATTCCTCTGCCTTTTCTAAACCCAGTATGAACATCTAGAAGTTCATGGTTAATGTACTGTTGAAACCCAACTTGGAGAATTTTGAGCATTACTTTGCTAGTGTGTGAGATCAGTGCAATTGTGCAGTGGTTTGAACATTCTTTGGCATTGCCTTTCTTTAGGATCAGAATGAAAACTGACTTTTTCCAGTCCTGTGGCCACTGCTGAGTTTTCCAAATTGGCTGGGATATTGAGTGCAGCACTTTCACAGCATCATCTTTCAGGATTTGAAATAGCTCAACTGGAATTCCATCATCTCCTCTAACTTTGTTCATACTGATGTTTCCTAAGGCCCACTTGACTTCATATTCCAGGATCCCTGGCCCTAGGTGAGTGATCACACCATCGTGGTTTATGGGTCATGAAGATCTTTTTGTATAGTTCTTCTGTGCACTCTTGCCACCTCTTCTCTATATCTTCTGCTTCTGTTAGATCCATACCATTTCTGTCCTTAATTGTGCCCATCTTTGCATGAAATATTTACTTGGTATCTCTAATTTTCTTAAAGAGATATCTAGTCTTTCCCATTCTATAGTTTTTCTCTATTTCTTTGCACTGATCGCTGAGGAAGGCTTTCTTATCTCTCCTCCCTATTCTTTGAAGCTCTGTGTTCAAATGAGTATATCTTTCCTTTCCCCCTTTGCCTTTCGCTTCTCTTCTTTTCACAGCTATTTGTAAGGCTTCCTCAGACAACCATTTTGCATTTTTGCATTTCTTTTTCTTGTGGATGGTCTTGATCCCTGTCACCTGTACAATGTCATGAACCTCCATACATAGTTCTTCAAGCACTCTATCAGATCTAATCCCTTGAATCTATTTGTCACTTTCATTGTAAGGGGATTTGATCTAGGTCACCTGAAAGGTTTATGAAAATTCTAAAGAGATGGGAATACCAGACCACCTGACCTGCCTCTTGAGAAACCTACATGCAGGTCACAATGCAACAGTTAGAACTGGACATGGAACAACAGACTGGTTCCAAATAGGAAAAGGAGTACCTCAAGGTTGCATTTTGTCATCTTGCTTATTTAACTTTTATGCAGAGTACATCATGAGAAACACTGGACTGGAGGAAGCACCAGCTGGAATCAAGATTGCTGGGAGAAATATCGATAACCTCAGATATGCAGATGACACCACCCTTATGGCAGAAAGTGAAGAAGAACTAAAGAGCCTCCTGATGAAAGTGGAAGAGGAGAGTGAAAGAGTTGAGTTAAAACTCAGCATTCAGAAAACTAAGATCATGGCATCTGGTCCCATCACTTAATGGGAAATAGATGGGGAAACAATGGAAACTGCCAGAGACTTTATGTTTTAGCCTCCAAAATCAGTGCACGGTGACTGCAGCCATGAAATTAAAAGACGCTTACTCCTTGGAAGAAAAGTTATGAACAACCTAGACAGCATATTAAAAAGCAGAGATAATACTTTTGTGACAAAGGTCCATCTAGTCAGAGCTTTGGTTTCTCCTGTAGTCATGTATGGATGTGAGAGCTGGACTCTAAAGAAAGCTGAGTGCCGAAGACTTGATGTTTTTGAACTGTGGTGTTGGAAAAGACTTTGATAGTCCCTTGGACTGCAAGGAGATCCACCAGTCCATCCTAAATGACATTGGTCCCGGGTATTCATTGGAAGGACTGATGTTGAAGCTGAAACTCCAATATTTTGGCTACCTGATGTGACGAGCTGACTCATTTGAAAAGACCCTGATGCTGGGAAAGATTGAAGGCAGGAGGAGAAGGGGGCTACAGAGGATGAGATGGTTAGATGGCAACACCAACTCAATGGATATGAGTTTGGGTAAACCCTGGGAGTTGGTGATGGACAGGGAGGCCTGGCGTGCTGTGGTTCATGGGGTCACAAAGCGTCAGATATGACTGAGTGACTAACTGAATTGAACTGAACTGAATGGTCTAGTGGTTTTCCCTACTTTCTTCAATTTAAGTCTGAATTTGGCAATAAGGAGTTCATGATCTGAGCCACAGTCAGCTCCCAGTCTTGTTTTTGCTGACTGTATAGAGCTGCTAAGAATATAATAAACCTGATTTCGGTATTGACCATCTGGTGTTGTCCATGTGTAAAGTCTTCTCTTGTGCTGTGGGAAGAGGCTGTTTGCTATGACCAGTGCATTCTCTTGGCAAAACTCTGCTGATTTTTACCTGCTTCACTTTTTACTCTAGGGCTGAATTTGCCTGTTACTCCAGGTGTCTCTTGATTTCCTACTTTTGCATACCATTTCCCAATAATAAAAAGGATACCTTTTTGGGGGTGTTAGTTCTATAAGGTTTTGTAGGTCTTCATAGAACCATTCAAATTCAGCTTCTTCAGCATTACTAGTCGGGGCAAAGTCTTGGATTACTGTGATATTGAATGGTTTGCCTTGGAAATGAGCAGAGATGATTCTGTCGTTTTTGAGATTGCATCCAAGTACTGCATTTCAGGCTTTCTTGTTGACTATGATGGCTACTCCATTTCTTCTAAGGGATTCTTGCCCACAGTAGTAGATATAATGGTCATCTGAGTTGAATTCACCCATTCCAATCCATTTTAGTTCACTGATTCCTAAAATGTCGATGTTCACTCTTGCCATCTCCTGTTTGACCACTTCCAATTTGCCTTGTTTCATGGACCTAACATTCCAGGTTCCTATGCAATACTATTCTTCACAGCATCAGACTTTACTTGCATCACCAGTCACATCCCCGACTGGATGTTGTTTTTGCTTTGGCTCTGTCTCTTCATTCTTTCTGAAGTTATTTCTCCACTGATCTCCAGTATGCATACTGGGCACCTACCAACCTGGGGAGTTCCTCTTTCAGTGTCCTATCTTTTTGCCTTTTCATACTGTTCATGGGGTTCTCAAGGCAAGAATACTGAAGTGGTTTGTCATTCCCTTCGTCAGAACTGCCCACCATCACCTGTTCATCTTGGCTGGCCCTACACAGCATGGCTCATAGTTTCATTGAGTTAGACAAGGCTGTGGTCCATGTGATCAGATTGATTAGTCTTCTGTGATTGGGGTTTTCATTCTGTTGGCCCTCTGATGGATAAGAATAAAAAGCTTATGGAAGCTTCCTGATGGGAGAGACCTTCTGAAGGCAAAACTGCACCTTGTTCTGAAATTTACCTTTATCTATATCTAAATCTGATGGAAATGTAATAACCTAGATTTTGACTTTGAAATTAGTTTTATCAAGTTAGTGGAATTTGTTTTAAAAAGAGGTATAAGCTTGACAGTTTGTTATATATGATTCTCATTAATTAAGAATTCTTCAGATCATGATGCCACATATATATATTTTATGTATGTAAGTATGCATACATTATTATATATTTGCATATAGAAAACTGATATAAAACTAGCACATACACACATACCAAAAATGCATATAGCATTATTATGGGCTTTACATAGTCAACTTCATGTCACTTTGATACCTTTAGCAGGATTGATGGCATGAGTGGGTGAGGGGCATCTATACTCTTCTAGAACAAGTCCCAAGAGGGCAGCCTCTACAACTTCTAACACTTTATTATTGGTTAATTTGGGGCTTCTTTCACTCAGATGACATAGTTAGAAGGATGTCTCTGCACAAATCAATACCAAGTGCCTTGCCATTGATGTTCCCACTACCTTAAACAACAGCTGTGTCTAAAATCATCTTCTGAGTACTCAGGATACTAATTATTGAAAGCATGCTATACTTGGAAAGTGACTCTCCAAGAAAATTCTGACCCTTTCATGTAAAACTCGGACAGATTGCTGCACACTCAGCAGGCACTTCCATGGTTTCTTTTCCTGACAGTCTTGACTTTGTCTCTCTGCTGTCAAGGGTATGCAAAAGATCCCATTCACAGTGAAATTAAAATGCACATGTAATGCACTTTTAAGCAAGAAGAATAGATGATGAATTTATTAAAAATAGATGATGCCTGCAGTTTTGAGGTTTTCTAGTTATAGTTATGTTAACTTTGACCACAAAAGCTTATAGTTATTTTCTGGAATTGACTTTTACCAAAAAATAGCTTACACGTATTTAAGGAGATATCTGAAAAAATATATTGTATATCACTCCTTTTACTAATTCATAAGAACTTAATCAATCAGATGCAACAATGTCGCTTAAAACTGCTCCGATGATTCCGTTCACAGCTACCTATCTTGCTTAAGACTGTATCTGTGCTATGTTACATTCTCTTAAGTGTGAGGTAAACTGAAATAAACATATTACTATTTATCTTAGTTCAGTTCAGTTCACTCACTTAGTCGTGTGTGACTGTTTCCGACCCCATGAATCACAGCACTCCAGGTCTCCCTGTCCATCACCAACTGCCAGAGTTCACTCAGACTCAAGTCGATCGAGTCAGTGATGCCATCCAGCCATTTCATCCTATGTCAACCCCTTCTCCTCCTGCCCCCAATCCCTCCCAGCATCAGAGTCTTTTCCAATGAGTCAACTCTTCTCATGAGGTGGCCAATGTACTGGAGTTTCAGCTTTAGCATCATTCCTTCCAAAGAAATCCCAGTGCTGATCTCCTTCAGAATGGACTGGTTGGATCTCCTTGCAGTCCAAAGGACTCTCAAGAGTCTTCTCCAACACCACAGTTCAAACACATAAATTCTTTGGTGCTCAACTTTCTTCACAGACTAACTCTCACATCCATACATGACCATTGGAAAAACCATAGCCTTGACTAGACGGACCTTTGTTGGCAAAGTAATGTCTCTGCTTTTCAATATGTTATCTACATTGGTCATAACTTTTTTTCCAAGGAGTAAGCGTCTTTGAATTTCATGGCTGCAATCACCATCTGCAGTGATTTTGGAGCCCCCAAAAATAAAGTCTGACAATGTTTCCGCTGTTTCCCCATCTATTGCCCATGAAGTGATGGCTCCAGATGCCATGATCTTCGTTTTCTGAATGTTGAGCTTTAAGCCAACTTTTTCACTCTCCACTTTCACTTTCATCAAGAGGCTCTTTAGTTTCTCTTCACTTTCTACCATAAGGGTGGTGTCACCTGCATATCTGAGGTTATTGATATTTCTCCCGGCAATCTTGATTTCAGCTTGTGCTTCTTCCAGTCCAGCGTTTCTCATGATATACTCTGCATATAAGTTAAATAAGCAGTGTGACAATATACAGCCTTGACACACTGCTTTTCCTATTTGGAACCAGTCTGTTGTTCCATGTCCAGTTCTAACTGTTGCATTGTGACCTGCATGTAGGTTTCTCAAGAGGCAGGTCAGGTGCTCTGGTATTCTCATCTCTTGAAGAACTTTCCACAGTTTATTGGGATCCACACACTCAAAGGCTTTGGCATAGTCAATAAAGCAGAAATAGATGTTTTTCTGGAACTCTCTTGCTTTTCGATGATCCAGCAGATGTTGGCAATTTGATCTCTGGTTCCTCTGCCTTTTCAAAAACCAGCTTGAACATCTGGAAGTTCACGGTTCATGTATTCCTGAAGCCTGGCTTGGAGAATTTTGAGCATTACTTTACTAGCCTGTGAGACGGGTGCAATTGTGCAGTAGTTTGAGCATTCTTTGGCATTGCCTTTCTTTGGGATTGGAATGAAAACTGACCTTTTCCAGTCCTGTGGCCACTACTGAGTTTTCCAAATTTGGTGGGATATTGTGTGTAGCACTATCACAGCATCATCTTTCAGGATTTGAAATAGCTGAACTGGAATTCCATCACCTCCACTAGCTTTGTTCGTAGTGATGCTTTCTAAGGCCTACTTAACTTCACATTCCAGGATGTCTGGCTCTAGGTGAGTGATCACACCATCATGATTATCTTGGTCATGAAGATCTTTTTTGTATAGTTCTGCTGTGTATTCTTGCCACCTCTTCTTGATATCTTTTGCTTCTGTTAGGTCCATACCATTTCTGTCCTTTATCAAGCCCATCTTCGTGTGAAATGTTCCCTTGGTATCTCTATTTTTCTTGAAGAGACCTCTAGTCTTTCCCATTCTGTTGTTTTCCTCTATTTCTTTCCATTGATCGCTGAGGAAGGCTTTCTTATCACTTCTTGCTATTCTCTGGAACTCTGCATTCAGATGCTTATATCTTTCCTTTTCTCTTTGCTTTTTGCCTCTCTTCTTTTCACAGCTGTTCATAAGGCCTCTTCAGACAGCCATTTTGGTTTTTTGCATTTCTTTTCCATGGGGATAGTCTTGATCCCTGTCTCTTGTACAATGTCATGAACCTCCATCTGTAGTTCATCAGGCACTCTGTCTATCAGATCTAGTCCCTTAAATCTATTTCTCACTTCCACTGTATAATCATAAGGGATTTGATTTAGGTCATACCTGAATGGTCTAGTGGTTTTCCCTACTTTCTTCAGTTTAAGTCTGAATTTGGCAACAAGGAGTTCATGATCTGAGCCACAGTCAGCTCCCAGTCTTGTTTTTGTTGACTGTATAGAGCTTCTCCATCTGTGGCTGCATAGAATATAATCAATCTAATTTCGATGTTGACCATCTGGTGATGTCCATGTGTAGAATCTTCTCTTGTGTTGTTGGAAGAGGGTGTTTGCTATGACCAGTGCATTTTTTTGGCAAAACTCTATTAGTCTTTGCCCTGCTTCATTCTGTATTCCAAGGCCAAATTTGCCTGTTACTCCATGTGTTTCTTGACTTCCTACTTTTGCATTCCAGTCCCCTATAATGAAAAGGACATCTTTTGGGGGGTGTTAGTTCTAAAAGGTCTTGTAGGTCTTCATAGAGCCGTTCAACTTCATCTTCTTCAGCGTTACTGGTTGGGGCATAGATTTGGATTACTGTGATACTGAATGATTTGCCTTGGAAACGAAGAGAGATCAGTCTGTCATTTTTGAGATTGCATCCAAGTACTGCATTTCAGACTCTTTTGTTGACTATGATGGCTACTCCATTTCTTCTGAGGGATTCCTGCCCACAGTAGTAGATATAATGGTCATCTGAGTTAAATTCACCCATTCCTGTCCATTTTAGTTCGCTGATTCCTAGCATGTTGACATTCACTCTTGCCATCTCTTGTTTGACCACTTCCAATTTGCCTTGATTCATGGACCTGACATTCCAGGTTCCTGTGCAATATTGCTCTTTACAGCATTGGATCTTGCTTCTATCACCAGTCACATCCACAACTGGGTATTGTTTTTGCTTTGGCTCCATCCCTTCCATCTTTCTGGTGTTATTTCTCCACTGATCTCCAGTAGCATATTGGGCACCTACTGACCTGGGAAGTACCTCTTTCAGTTTCCTATCATATTGCCTTTTCATACTTTTCATGGGGTTCTCAAAGCAAGAATACTGAAGTGGTTTGCCATTCTCTTTTCCAGTGGACCACATTCTGTCAGACCTCTCCACCATGACCCGCCCATCTTTGGTGGCCCCACGGGCATGACTTAGTTTCTTTGAGTTAGACAAGGCTGTGGTCCTTGTCTAACTGTGATTAGATTGACTAGTTTTCTGTGATAATGGTTTAAGTGTGTCTTCCCCCTGATGCCCTCTTGCAACATCTACCATCTTACTTGGGTTTCTCTTACCTTGGGTGTGGGGTATCTCTTTACGGCTGCTCCAGCAAAGCGCAGCCGATGCTCTTTACCTTGGACTGGGGGTATCTCCTCACCGCCTCCCCTCCTGACTTTGAACGTGGAATAGCTCTTTAGATTCACTCATATAGTCATTTCCTCTCATAACATGACCAAATTGCTAGAAAGCTCAACCAAAAAAATTGTTATTCCATTGACTGTATATTTATACAATGACCTCATTACTCTACCTGGCTACTTTTAAGCAATATGTGTCTCTGTGTGTGCACTTAGTCATGTCAACTTCTTTGTGACCCTATGGACTGTAGGGTCACAAAGCCCTACAGCCCTCCCTGTAGCCCTCCAAGCTCCTTTGTCCATGGGATTTTCCAGGCAAGAACACTGGAACAGGTTGCCCTTTCCTTCTCCAGAGAATATTCCCAACCCAAGGGTCAAATTTGCATCTCTTGTGTATTCTGCATTGCCAGGTGGATTCTTTACCACTGCATCTCCTGGGAAGCCCCTTTAAGTAATGCTTCCATAATATTAAAGTTTGAAATCATTCATCCTTGGGTATTTTGCTACACTGAGGGGAAAACCCTTGAATCTGACACCTGAATATTGATAGGAATTAGTCAGAAAAGAGGAAAGAAAAAGGTATGTAGGGAATACCTACATATTGAGATTGAGTGAGTAAAAAAATAGAATCAATTAAGGAGCCATGTAGAGGGTGGAAACAGAGGTAGCAGTTGGCATTCTGAAATGTTTTGAAAGCTAAAGGAACTCAAATCAAGACTAGGAGTGCAAGGTCAGTCATACCAAAGTGCTAAAACGAGGTCAAGGAGCAGAAAGCTGTGAAAGAAAAATTACATTGTGCCATGATGAACACAGTTAAAATTTTTAAGAGGTTTATTTTTATTTAATGTTTGAGCTGAAGCAAGATTACAAATGCTACTTGTAGGTAGAAAAAGGGTTGAGTATAAATTACTCTTTGAAAAATATTGATGGGGTTCCCATGTGGCTTGGTGGTAAAGAAACAACTTGCCAAGCAGGAGACTTGGGTTCAATCCCTGGGTTAGGAAGGTCCCCCACAGAGGAAAATGGCAACCCGCTCCAGTACTCTTACCTGGGAAATCTCTTGGACATTGGAGACTAGAGGGCTACAGTCCATAGAGTAGCAAAAGAGTTGAACATGACTTAGTGATTCAACAAGACTCACATATTTTCAGATGAGCTTACCTAGTTAGATCATGGTTCTCAGCTAGTAGAGCACAGTGGTTTTCTAGAGTTCACCTGCCCTTGTTCATATCTAAGTTCTGTCTGCTACTGCTTATGTGAACTAAACCTCTCAGTTCTTCAGTTTCTGCATTTGTAAGGTTTAAAATACTGATGAATGAATGAATGAAGTCACCCAGTCATGTCCGACTCTTTGCGACCCCATACACTGTAGCCTACCAAGCTCCTCTGTCCATGGGATTTTCCAGGCAATAGTGCTGGAGTGGATTGCCATTTCCTTCTCCAGGGGATGTTCCCAACCCAGGGCTCGAACCTGGGTCTCCCACATTGTAGACAGAAGCTTTACCGTCTGAGCCACCAGGGAAGTCTAAGGTTTAAAATACTGATAGTGTTTATCTTCTAGTGATACTGTGAAGATGAGATCAAGTATTCATGCAAATCATTTGGGAAGATTACCTGAAATATAGCATGTGCTCATTTAAGTATAAACTATTATTATCATCAGTTATATTAATAGCTACTCTGTTCTCTAACTCAAATCAGAGCTCTAAATTTTGACACAAGTATCAAATTTGTTTTCAGGGAGTCTAAATGGGCCATGATTGAATCACTATATTCATCTCTAATCTGTCAAAATAACTTAGACTGTAAGAACTACAAACAAAGGTTCCTAGCAAGAGGGACATATCAAGATAACAAATATTTATAATCATATGACCTACAGCTAGATCATGTTTGATCATTGTTAATTAGAATCTTGAATTTTTAAAAATCTTACCAAACTTGAAATCCATGTTCAAAAAGTTACAACAGGATTTTACTTATTATCATAATTACTAATTAAAATTATAAAAGGAAAAATAAAACAAATATGCTTCTTTGAAATAATCATGAACCACAAATATCAGTTTCACCCTAAAAGAGGCTTAATGAAGTTCATTGACTTACCTATAGACATAAAACAATAAAGTGGTAGAAGGGAAATTTGAATTTTAAATGACATGACCCCCTAGTTTAGTGTTCTTCTAAATATTACCATCTAAATAGCAAGAAACTTCATGTGTGTATTACTTTAAAATTTACAAAATGATCTAACACGTGATCTCATGATTTTCACAACAAATGTGATATATGTGTCTGCCAGGGTTTCTTGCTAATACATGCAAATTTTTAAAGTTCAGCAATGGAAACTCCCAGGAGCTAGTCATTTTACTCTAACTGTGTGTGTGTGTGTGTGTGTGTGTGTGTGTGTGTGTGAGTCACTTAGTTATGTCTGACTCTGCAACCCCATGGACTGCAACTCACCAGACTGCTCTGTCCAAGGAAATCTCCAGGCAAGAATACTGGAGTGGGTAGTCATTCTCTGCTCCAGGGGATCTTCCTGACCCAGGGATCAAACCCAGGTCTCCTGCACTGCATGAAGATTCTTTACCATCTGAGCCACCAAGGAAACCCTTTACTATGATAAATGACATATCCAATTAGTTCTATGCACAGGCACAGAGAGAGAGTGAGAGAGAGAGAGAGCTCTGGTTTGAATGTTTGTATCCCCTTAAACTCACATGCTGAAATTCTAAAGTTCAATGTGATGATATGTGGAGGTGGAGATATTGAGAGATGACTGGAGAATGAAGTCCTAAGAATGGAGCCCTCCTAAATGAGATTAATGACTCTGTGAAAAGAGACACTTACCTCTTGCCATGTAAGGATGCAAGGAGAAGTCTGAGACCCAGAAGAGAGTTCTCACCAGACCTGCCTGACATTCTAATCTCAGGCTTTCATCTTCTAGAATTGTAAGAAATAAATTCCTAGTCTTTATAAGCTACCCAGTCTAGGTGTGCATGCTAAATTGCTTCAGTCCTGTCCGACTCTTTGGGACCCTGTGGACTGTAGCCCACCACGCTCCTCTGTCCATGGGATCCTCCAGGAAATCATACTGGACTGGGTTGCCATTTCTTTCTCCAGGGGATCTTCCCAACCCAGGGACTGAACCTACATCTGTCAGGTCTTCTACACTTGCAGGCAGATTCTTTATCGCTAGTGCCACAAGGGAAGCCCAGTCTATGTCACCCTGAACAAAGACACACATACACACACAAACAGACAAACATAATTAGTAAAATGACTTGGTCATTTGATTCCAAATAGACAGACTTTTGCATTTACAACATGGCCTTAATTGCTATACAACGCTTGGGCATCAAGAATTAAATCCTGTAATAAATAAACATCCATGAAGCCTGAGCAGCTGAATCAAAAAAAAAAAAAAAAAAGAGTGCTGAAATTTAGAATTCAATGGAATTTCAATAACAGCTGAGGCCTGTAGGCTGTCCCTTCACATCTGAAACAATGATTCCCACTGTTTTTCTGGTTGACACAATTTATTAAAACCTCTCAACATATACAAAATAAAATTATGATAAGCCCCCAAATCCAACACAGAAAGCCTAGCATGAGACGTTTAAGTCGTAATTTACCTCAGAGAATCAGGAAAAAGAAACCTGAGAAAAAATGAGAAAAAGTTCAAAAAAGTCATTTCAACATCCCAGTAGAGTTAAAGATCATTTTCAAGTGTCCTGTTCAGATGTTTTTATAATTGTGTGGATCGTGCAGCACTACACATTCTACTAGTTCTCAAGTGGCTGAACCCAGAAGGTGGTGACTATTTTTAAATGGCTCCTTGCTCGCTTTTATTTTCATTTCCTGTGCGAGAGTGAAATTGCCATTTGGGGACAGTTAAATCTACTTCAAGCATAAGAATCATTTGTCCCATGTGGAGGCAGCTTCGATGAATAGCTTTTCATTTCTTCTTATTCATCCTGACTTTCATTATGATGCTTAGCATGATAAGATTTCACTTGATTCCTCCTCTGCTTCATATGGCTTTCTTCCTTCACAGTTACTCGGACCAAAATTTGGAGCATCATGGTTCAGACGGCATTTTGGCAGTGACTGTCATCTGTAGACTGAATGTGTCTTGACCTAGTATGTTTCTTGATTATCTGTTTGTTGCTAAAAAAGGATTGTAGCTCCCAGGTGCAGGGGAAAAAAAAAATAGCGTCAGTACAACACTGATAGAAGGCAAAGCTTGCATCTTTTATTTTCTTAGCAAGATGAAATAAAGAAAAAAAAATAGATCAATTTCTTGATAGAGATTTCATAGTTTTATTTCCAGTCAAGAAATGCCTCTCTATCTAATGGCTGAGCATCTGATACAAATTACTAAGCAAGGCATTATGATACAAATGTATATATTTGGTTTTTCCAAAACTGTGGATTTTCATTTAATATTAGCAGTGAAACAAATGCAAACACTCACTGAAAAACTAATAAGGTTAAAAAGACAGACACTATATCGATGAGATAATTCAGAGGGAAGAAAAAATAACTAGAGGTAATTTTCTTTTGAACAGACAACCTTTATTAAGATCACAATTTAAATGGCTGTCACAGATATAAGTTTGTAAGAATGTATACCTTGTAACTACAGACCAGAGGCTTTCATCTTTGAAGAGCTGGATTTAACACTTTAAAATATGAAAAGATTTCCACAAAAGGAGTGACATTTAGAACAATTCTTCAAGGATAAGCAGATAGTCTCCCAAAAATAACTTTTAGTATACAGGGGAAGAAAATTTCAAGATAAGAATACAGATTCTACAAAGGCATGAAACTATAATAAGGCATGTTTTAAAAAAAATTTGAGAATTTTTCTATTTATTTTTGTGATGTGGAAAAAGGATTTAAAGATGATTCTAAAAGGTTGCCAAGGGTGAAGAAAGGTAGAAGAGGGATAGACTGGGAGTTCGGGGCTGGTAGTTGCAAATTATTACATTTAGAATGGATAAACAATAAAGTCCTACTGTATACACAGGAAACTATTAATAAATTCAACATCCTGAGATAAACCATAATACGTGTATGCTCAGTCTCTCTCAGTCGTGTCTGACTCTTTGCAACTCCATGGACTATAGCCTGCCAGGCTCCTCTGTTTATGGGATTTCACAGGCAACAGTACTGGAGTGGGTTGCCATTTTCTTCTCCAGGGGATCTCTCAGAGCAGGAATCAAACCTGTGTCTCCTGAGTTCCAGGATTCTTTACCACTTGAGCCACCAGGAAAGCCATAATGGAAAAGAATATAAAAAAGAATGGAATGTATGTGTATAACTGGGTCCCTTTGCTGTACAGCAGAAATTAACACAACATTGGAAATCAACTATACCTCAGGAAAAATAGATTAAAAATACATTTGCAGTCATATTTTAAGGGTCCATGTTTAAGACATTAATGAACTTGGAAAATTTTTTCTGATCTTTGAGTTAAGAAGTCTTTATTTATTGCTTTTTTAAAACAGATGAGTTCGTTCAGCACTATAATTATAAAAACTATCTCTAACAATCATATGAAGGATATTCTGGGTTAGGAGAAATTGTGGTGAATATACCCATTTGAGTCTACAGCAATCATCCATACAACACATGCTGAGGAACTGAATGAAAACAGTGGAAATAGAGATGGTCATGGAGAAAATGTAAGACATTTAGAAAGTAAAGCGGATGAGACTTGATGACTGAGGTGAGTCGAATATAACAAAGAATACAAGAAATGTAGTTCAAACTTATGAAATAAAAAGAATTGCCTTGAACAAGATCTATAGAATACAGGAGGAATAGGATGAACACATTTAGGAGGAAGGGTGTTTTCATTTTGGAAATATGAATGTGGGATAATCTTGCTGAAACCTGGATTGTAGAATTGGAGAACAGTAAGCAAGAGGGCTGGAATATAGACTTGGCAGTCGCTATGCTATAAATTATAGTTCATATGCTAGAATTGGAAGTAGTTTCCTAGGGAGACTGGACTAAGTAGGAAAGGAAATGGGCACAGGATGGAACTGTGGACCACAGCAGCACATACACAGCTGTTAGAGAAAGAAGAAGGGAACACCTCAGGCTGTCAAAAAGAAGAAAGAAGCAACTTCTGTCAAGGAGAGAACGGTCACAGTTTAGTGCTTACAGAAGTCAATTAAATAAGTAAATAATCCTGCCTTCTTAAAAAATTCTCCCTTAAATATTACTTTCCTTTGATTCTTTTATGACGATACATTTCTTAACACCCTTCACCATTTTATTTACTTATAACTCCTTTATTCAACTTTGTTTCCAGATCTCTTTCTTCTTTACTCTAAATTTGGACACACTCTTCTGCCACAGCTTTGACTACTATTTCAAACTGTTGCTGCTGCTGCTAAGTCGCTTCAGTCGTGTCCAACTCTGTATGACCCCATAGACGGCAGGCCACCAGGCTCCCCCATCCCTGGGATTCTCCAGGAAAGAACACTGGAGTGGGTTGCCATTTCCTTCTCCAATGCATGAAAGTGAAAAGTGAAAGTGAAGTCACTCAGTCATGTCCAACTCTTAACGACCCCATGGACTGCAGCCTACCAGGCTCCTCCGTCCATGGGATTTTCCAGGCAAGAGTACTGGAGTGGGTTGCCATTGCCTTCTCCGACTATTTCATACTAGCTATTCCTAAATATAAATATTTTTATTCATTCAAAAACCCTTAATGATTACTGCTCTAGAATCTAATTATGAAAAAAAAATTGTTGCTCCTTCTTTCATAGTTTTATGTATGGAGAGAGTAATAGATACATAAATAAATTGCAATGTGATTAAGTGGGATACGATCATATTGCCATTTAACCTTTCACTCAAGTAGTTGTCTAGGAAATGGATTTGGCAGATAGTTGGGGCTTCCCTGGTGGCTCAGACAGAAAAGAATCTGCCTGCAATGTAGAGACCTGGGTTTGATCTCTGAGTCAGCAAGATACCCTGGAAAATGGAATGGCTACCACTCCAGTATTCTTACTTGAAGAATTTCATGGACAGAGGAGCCTGGCAGGCTATAGTCCATGCGATCACAAAGAGTCACTTTTCAGTTTTCTAGAGGCAACAGTTTCTGGTAGAAATCTCAATAACCTTAAAAAGAAAGAATTAGGGCGATACTAGTAATATCAAGATGGAGAGGAGTCTGGGGTGATTCACACGTTTGTGCTTGTATGTTTTGTTCTGTGTTGCTGTAGTTTAAGTGGTTGCCAGGTGGGCTGATAGTAATGGCATTCACTAGCATGGTCATTTCTTCAGAAACTGGAGCAGGTTTGACTGCAATGATAGAAATGATGACATCAGTTTTAAACATGCTGGTTTTGGTATTTCTTTTTAAAAATGTCTCAGTGGGGGCAACAAATAGGTAAATGAAAATGTAGGCCTGACTTAGCAGGTACTTACTGGAAGTCACTCCTCTAGGCAAGGATGGGAATCCTTTTGGCAGATCATGAACTGAAGACAAAAATCTAGCAATTGTTGTATTTGCAAGACAGCCATAATTATACCCCCTGTCCTGAGTTGCAGAAATTTATTTCACTTACTGTTATCTATTTTTGTCTATTAATATTGCTGTCATTTTCAGTTATGAATTTCTGAAGCTTTGAAATTTGTTCTGTGAGCTGAAGCATGATGCTTTTGAACTGTGGTGTTGGAGAAGACTCTTGAGAGTCCCTTGGACAACAAGGTGATCAAACCAGTCAATCCTAAAGGAAATCAACCCTGAGCATTCATTGGAAGACTGATGCTGAAGCTGAAGTTCCAATACTTTGGTCACCTGATGAGAAGAGCCAACTCATTGGCAAAGACTGATGCTGGGAAAGATCGAGAGCAGAAGGAGGAGGGGGCAACAGAGAATGAGATGTTTGGATGGCATCATTGACTCAATGAAGATGAGTTTAAACAAACTCCAGGAGACAGTGAAAGACAGAGAAGCCTGGCATGCTGCAGTCCATGGGTCACAAACAGTTGAACACGGCTGAGTGACTGAACCACAGCAATGACTAGGGACTCTCTTAGTTACTAAATATTACTGATCCAACTCTTAGAATGCTTCTCTTATTCATCCATACTTTCCATTAACACCCACAAGACTTTGTCCAAACATTCAAAATTCCTAGACTGGTGAATTCCTAGTTTCTTCCCACAATATACCTTCAAGATACTCACATATTTACCTTTTCAAAATAGAGGTTGAATAGCACTGGGTAGGCATTCAACATCCTGAAATGGTGCCTCTTTACCAAAATAACACAGTCCTGTAGCTTCAAGGTCCAAATCCCATGTTTTACATCCCAAATTATCTTCCCAGACATGTCTCACAATTCATTCCATGAGGAATTATAAACTCAACTCCATACCAAGTGGACTCTCTAATGCCCACATTTTGTGATTTTGCTTATGTTGTTTTCTCAACCTGGTAAACTCTTCCTTTAGTTTTTAACCCAAGCTAAACATTTCCCATGTTCTAATCCATGGCTTAAATGTGATTTCAATTAGATCTTCCCCAGTGCTTTTATCAGAAGTAATTGCTCCTTTTGCTTTATTCTGATAGCACCTCTCTTTTAGTACTTATTTAATTCTGCATCATATTATACATAGTTCATTATATATGTCAATCCTGCTAACTAACAACTTTATCTTTTATCATTCCTGTTAGGAACAAAACAGAGTCAAGCTACTCAAGGAAAACTATTTCTATGGTTTAAAGTAACCTGATTTAATCCTTTATCAAGAAACTGAGTTAACTTCCATTACAGTGGTAACAGCTACAGCTAGTAAGGGGGGAAATTCTGAATCCTGTGTATTTTCAAGGAGCAACGGGCATTTTTAAAATTGCTTAGCTGCCTCTATATTTAGACAATCAGGAATATGTTAGATAGAGATCATTTAAGAGATCTAATAACTTGCATTGTTTCAACCAAATATGTAATATATCTTTATTCAATGTTCCAGAATATTCTGTGGGTTAAAAGTTAAACGTTACGATTTAAAAAGATGGTTAAAATTTACAAGTAGGGAGGCCAGAAGAGTCCTTGGCCCTCAGGAATCCAGCTATGTATCTTGAGCTACATAGCTGACAAGTCACAATAAATTAAGAAGAGATTTTGTTTATTCTATATTTCACCTGATTCTAGCTTCTGCTTCCAATCCTTGGATGAAAAGTCTTTGGGAAAATCAGGTTACTCCTACACCAGTCATCTTCAGTATAGGTTGAATTATTCCCTATCCTAGCATATCTAACCAAAATTTATTCCAGATACATACAATGTTTCTTGGTAGGGTTTCAGCATCCTAGTTTTAAGGAGAGTTTATATTTATCTTTTCCAACCTAGAAAATGAAATGTTTTGATGAAGTTCTCTAGTTTCCCAAGTTCTTAAAGCAGAACTGTTTACCTGGGGAAATGGAATCAACTTATGTTCTCTGGAGTTGGATACTTTGTACAATCAGAATTCACAGGCTTGTTATAACTAAAATAAGAAAGTCAAAGGAAACGTTGGTCAATGCTCCTCCCAGGACAAAATGCAAATACCTGGTTACAAGCAACACTTGACCACAGTGGTCATGGTTCTGGGAAAAATAATAGAAAAATAGTCTGGGGTCTGAATATATGTCCCTAGAATAATCATAAGACACAAAACAAAAGGGCTCCACCCTCATGGGTGATTATAGGAGAAAAAAGTGTGTTTGATCCCCAGTTTGGTGGCCTCCATAAATAGGAAACAGTCCCAGGTTGTTTAAGTTCCTGTTAAGACTGAGGGCAAAAATCACAAATCTCCAGTAATTGGAAAGTTCCTTTTGATTCCTTATTCTAATCCCCTGACTTTAATGTTTATCCAGCAGATCCCTTCCTTCTCCTGTTACTTGTTTCCCTCAGGACTTCTGGGATTTTGCCTTTGCCTTCAGTTCATCCATATTCACCTGGATATTCACACACCCCTGAGTCACATAGTATTTTCTTAGTTTAGGACCTCTTACATTTGCCTAAAAATGTTTGCTTTACCATCGTTGTTTAATAATCCATTAAATTTATCTAATATGTTTTGCAACTAAAATACCTTAAGCTTCTAATTAATAATAAGACAATTTTAGGGCATAAATGATATAAACAATGAGATACACTGGAAGGGTAAACATCATCAAAGATTTTTCTTTATTCTCTTACGTTCGAATAATTAATTAATCTGAACCCATACCTACTCATTTAAAGAATTCATAGCAGAGAAAATGAAGAGTGAAAACCCAAGTATCAATTAACTGATGTATGTAGGATATTATATTTGTGTTTTCATATGCAGCTTTTATTTAATCCCCCAGAATACTGTTAGGTTATTGGCAAAGAAACAGACACAGAGAAGTAGCTTCTCCAGCATCACAGAGTCAGTATTTAAACCCACATTTATGGCACTTTCTAGCAGTCATGGTCCAGGATACTCTATAATCTAAGGGGACTTGATACAGAAAAATGGATACACGAAGAAAGGAAATGCTCAGGAGCCAAAACAAAATTCAAAACAGTTATTTCTGAAAATACCTTTCTCTTAAAGCTGCTGCTGCTGCTAAGTCGCTTCAGTCGTGTCCGACTCTGTGTGACCCCATAGATGGCAGCAAGCTAACCCTACCCTAAAGTTGGAAGGAAATTTAAACAGATAACTTAATCAGAGCCTAAGGTACAGAACATTCTATAGAATCTAAGACCACAGAGAAAGAGGTTAACAGCTGAACCAGGGAACATGAAGGAAACATGAGTACCGTTACAAACTCTGCCTGAGGGACCAGAAAAAGGGAGAGGGGGGAAGGGAGAAAATACTTTTACTTTACTCTTCCTTTCACATTCCAGTTTTCTTTGTGCCTCCCACTGATTAATTTTTTTCAGAATTGAGCTCCTCGAGGAACCTAGGAAACACAGTTCTCTCTGATGCAGGTACAGAAGAGAGGAAAGGCAGGAAGTTGATTTGAGACAAAAAGGCAAATGTCACCACAGATTCCATGATCCTACATGGCACCCTAGCTTGAAAAGTGTTAACAAAGACATTCAGGTGAAACAGGATGAAGTATACATTCTGGAGTAAACAGCAGTGCAATTTGGTTGTTACATTGGGAACATGTGGAAAAATTAATCTGGAAAAAAAAGCTAATGCAACTGCATAGGGAAATATGATGGCTAAGTTAAGCTGTTAACATTTAATTTAATGAGAAGACAATTTGGACCAGGGACATGATGCAATTAATATGTTGTTTGGAGAATATTAATTTGAAAATTGCATGTAGAATACAGTCGAGAAGACCGTAGAACACTGCCTAGCAAGGAAGCAATTGCAATTGTTTAGGCATAAATGATCATGACAATGTGATAAAGTGCCGGGGTCCAGCCCCGGTGGATCCAGGGTGATTCGAAGGTGGGGGGACGGAGTCGGCGTCTTTGGAAAAATACATATTTAATCACAGATATAGAGAGATTAGAAATGGATAGTGTAGTAGGAAGATTAGTGGAGAAAAGGAGGCTGAATAACTTGGGTTACGTGGAATAGCATCCATGCTCCAGATGGGAATTCAGCCAGAAAAACGGGAGCAAGAAAGAAGCGACATGGGGGAATCAGTCTTTCCGGAAACTGATCCGATTTCTTTATTTTTGGGTTTGCTTATATACCTTTTGTTACACAGAGGGATGAATACAGAGTCACGTGGGAGTCAGCAGTCCTGACCTTCGTCAAAATCAGGTGCTTCACATAAATGTTTAAAAAAAAAAGGTCTTAGGGATATTACATCATCCTCTGGCCATGAGTGAGACCTGCTGACATTTTATGATCCTTTCTTTCTGATAACCAGAAAACTTATTTTTTCCAAGGGTGTTTTTTCTTAAACCAAGCACCGCTCTCCAAATAAAGTTACATTCCTATAGGGTGAGGATGTAGTGAGTTACAATCAAGAAAGGAATTTATTTAACCCAAGGTTAACATGATTAGTCTTAAAGGTTAATACTTATTTCTCCTATATGCTTAATGGTTAATAATTATTTCTTCCTATATGCTAGTTATGTTCATTATAAGAGTAGGGAACATGGAGATTTAGCAGCAAACATCAGCCCAACAAATGAAAATCCTTTCACCAATGCTCCCCTTAAGATCTATTTAGTCTTAAGATATGATAAAGTTACATTCTTACATAGCAAGGACACAGTGATTTATAACAAAGTACAGTGATCTATTACAAAAGAGAAGATCCATTAACTCAAAAAGTCTAGTATTGCTAACATCAAAAACTACCATATTTCCTTTTGCTATATTCCAAATGCATTGATTAATATATTCCCAGGTGCCTAAGGATAGGGAGGCCTGGCGGCAATCATTGACTCAACAAGAAGAAAAAGTCCTATGCTAATTAAGACTCTCAAAATACTCCAAAACTCTCTATGCTGTTTATGGTTGAGAGGTAGTAAACAATCATGTGGCAGGAGTATGGATAATCCTGTCACACAAGCTAGTCTGTCAGCAGAGAGGTTTGACCTGAAACATCCTTGTCCCACCCAGAGCAGGAAATTAGCAGCAATTATTGACACAACAAATGAAAAAACCCTTCACCAATATAATTCCTAACCAACTATACTAATAAGTTCTAACTCCCCAAAATAATTTGCCTTTAGTAAGTCTAAAACATCTCATGCCTCTCAGGTTGGGAGGCTATAAACAATCACATGTGGCCGGACAAACCTATACAGGTGGGCTAGATAACCTTCAGAGGAGTCCGTAAGCTGAAACACTCTTGTCACGCCCAGGAATTTTTATTGCCTTGGAGCTGCACATTTACTCCTTCTCCGAGAGAAACGGTTATGGGGAAGAGCCCCCCGTAGAGTCAGAGGTGTAGGTGAGAGCATAAAACAGACTCTGGCTTTGGGGTTAGATGTTCGGGAACAGGGGGTTTCCTGAGGCTTGATCACGCCTTTGCGTATGCCAAGCCTCCTTCCTCATGACCTTTGCCATGGGCGGAGTTCCTCACGCTGGCCCCCGGCAATAAAGTGCTATTATTTATTGTTCATCTGCTTTGTAAGGACTGCCATTCTACATAATTTATATACAAGCATACAATTAACCCCAAAGTTACTCTCAGAATCAAAAAATTTAAGTAAAATTCTCCTGATATAAACTACTGATAATGAAGTAGAATTATTTTAGATGATCCCAAATCAATATGTTAATGAACACAAATCATTTGTTAGTTACCATAGCAAAATCAATTATGTGTATTGTTAACCTTAATTTCTCTAAATGTTAATGCTGGAAAACATTTATTAATAATTTTTTTTTAATTTAGTAGAACACAGATATTATTCCCAATTGCCATAGACTTTTAACCTATTTCCATTGTAGGCTGAATTATTCTTTAGTAATTCAAAACTTCTGTCATAAAAAAAATATTTTATTAGAAATATATTCATGTTAAAGTAATATCTTCAAGGTCTGTATTCAAAGCTTTCACAATGTCAGAAGAATGTTAGCACAAATATAGAACATATTTTCCTTGATGACTCACCAGATAAAGAATCTGCTTGCAATGCAGGAGACACAAGGAGATGTGGGTTTGATCCCTGGGTTGGGAAGATGCCCTGGAGGAGGAAATGGCAACCCACCCTAGAATTCCCATGGACAGAGAAGCCTAGCAGGCTATAGTCCATAGGGTTGCAAAAGAATCAGGCACTACTGAACACACACACCTACATATTGTATGTCTAAATTTTATTTCTATATCAAAGTGCTTTATATTGCCTCCAAGTGAGTATTTAATATTTTCTCCAGTTTTTCATTAATTGCTTTTTTTGTTAATCACTCTCAACTACTGGCCATTCATAGATCTTTGGATTTCAATAAGTTGATTTCCACTAAATGAACGTATCTATCAAGGTGAGTTGTGTGTTCAACATTTGTACTGATGTGTGTTCACTCATTTCAGATTATCTTTATACCACTCCTGAAATTTTTAATCACTCTTGAAGTGATGATAGCTCAAAAAACCATAGAGTTTGTTATCTAAGTGTGTAAAATGAACAATATGAGAATAATTTGGATATTTTTGTTGAAGGCAATGGTCATTATTATTAGGCCTAGTTTTAATTTTTTGTCATTGTTATTTTGTCAATGGATTTAGAATCACTAATGACTGACTAAATCTCCCTAAAATTGGAGCTAATATATAGAGATCTGAACTTGGAAGCTGTTTAATCTATAAAAACAATTAGACACTATTCAATCTGCTCCCACCCTACCTCTTCTAATATTAATTGAAAGTTGATCTTGAAAACTCATGGCATTTTAATATTATAAATCTGAGACTGAGTCAGAAGTATTGTTATAATCAGAATGGCTCATTTTTAAATTATCATTGCTTGGTTCAATCTGTAATGACCCAGTATTTACAATCTTGGAAGAATTTCCAATATACCAGTTTCTTCTCAGAAGGTTAATCTAATGGAAAGAATAAGTCATCCCTTCTAAAGGGGATGGTAGTGCTTATAGATAGTAGACATATTATTCTCAATACATTCGACTCATTGCTTCCCATATGGCATAAAAGCACACATTATCGCTAGTTCAAGGATATTCATCCCTATGAAACATTAGTTCAAACCAGTAAAATCTATTATTATCTTGATTTGTACCAAAAATTATTCGCTCAGACAGAGACCTATACTTCCCAATTGCTAAATGCTTTGGTTGTTCTAACAACCTCTTGTTCAGAATTTTCAGTGGGTGACATTTCTATAATTTCTATCTATACAAGTTCTTTCTTCCCTATGACATTTATGACCTTCCCAAATATTTACCAAGAATTTCAACTACCATTTAAACTGGTAAGAACTAAAGTGGAAAGGTATCTTGTAGAGTATGTGAGGCCTTAGGACCTTCAGGCCCTAGAGCAATAGATTAAATGACCTCTTAAGACCCCCTCTGTTATATAGTCTATGGGGACTGATAAACCACAGAGATAGCCAAACAAAGAGGATACAATGAAACTGGTTCTATTATCCCAGCATTTAATGGTTTTCTGTGTATGAAGTTCAAAGCTGAAACTTTCAACAAAGATTCCACCAACACAGTGTTTCCTGCACTTACCACTTTTCTGCTTACAATATTTTCTTACATTTTTCAAAGGCCAAGAAAATGTGCTTTCTTTGTAATTCCAGAAGTAGTTTAAGTAACAGGAGATATTATTACAGATAAAAAAATATGACAGTGAAATCAGGGTAATAAAGTTGGGTTTTTGGTTAAGTCATAAGAGCAACCAAAGGAATATGAAAAAGGCAAAGGTATGATTTTTTAGTAGAAAGAAAAGCAAATTTTGAGCAGAGACACTACATGCAAACCAAATGAAAAAGAAAGGGGTAAAGTTAAGGCACTTTGAGAAAGAGTAAATGAAATATACCAAAAGGTAAATAAAGTATGTTCAAGGGCTCTGCGTATCATCTAGAAATAAATATGGTTTTAGTTAGAATAAAAGTCATTGCAGAGAAGAGTCTAAAACTAATCAAAGCCAAAGAAGAGAAATGCACAGGATAAAACATGAGGTATAGAGAAGCACCATGATGATGGAATGAAGTCAAAAGTGTAAAAGAAAAAATATGATAAGAAAATTAAGGGTAGAAAATGAAAGGAAGATTGCACAAGAGTTTGAGATAAATCAGAACCCTTTCAAGTAGAGAAGTAAGAAGGGGTCAGGGCTGGAGATAATGGGACCTCCGTGAAATGGAAAGTGTAATTTATTCACTGAAGTGGTGGATATTGCTATCAATTTTAATGACTTCTTTGCATCAGCTTTCAGACTAGAGAACTGAGAAAAGATATTAGCAAAGAGACATATATTTGCATATCTCAGGGAAGGAGAATGAAATAAATATCAAACTAGGGGAATGATTAAGTTATTAAACTATTTAATTTCTGGCAAACTACAGAAAAAAATTGAAAATCAACTGGATTTCAGAAAGCAATATTAATAAATAAGAAGACCTTTATCAGGTACTTTTCAAAAACTTTACAGCATTTAAGGACTAAAAAAAAAAAATAGCCGGGCTTTCTAGACTCACTTATTTTTATAGCCACAGTCTGAAATAATTCTTAAAAACATAATACTCCAGTAGCTATGTATACGCATTTAGTCAATCACAGAAAGCTTGATTAACTTCTCATAGAATGTCGGTGTGAATACGCACACAATGCGCGCATACAAACACTCTTGCATTCATTTTAACTCTGTTTCACTCTGCCAGGGGAAAGGAGAATTTTCTCCTCCAGGAAGTCTTTTCACCTCGACAGAGTATAAGAACTCATGGAAGTGCTCAGAGGCAGTCATTCATATACCCACCACTGTGTGAATGATGAAAACACACACAGAGACAAGTGATGGAATACAGAGCATGCTGTAGCCATCGCCGCCTCACGCTGCCTAACAGCTTGAAGAGACCAAAAGCCTCACGTCAAATTATCCCAGCCAGAACCTCACACTTACCATCTCCTGATAGGGAATACAGATAAAAATCATCTTTTCCCCATCCTAAGCAGTGTACAGCCAAGTGATTTATTAATGGGCATGAAATCCAAACACCATCTGTGTCAACCAGAAGAACGTTCTAGTTATGATTTCTGTTAAAATTTTGCCTGATTTGATCTCAGAAAATCATCTGTGAAAAATCACCTCTGAAGGTCTCATCAAAGGCTGAAGTTGGAATTGATCTCGGCACTGATGAGTTTGACTTCACAGGTGAATGTCAGATTGCTTGGGAATTACTGCATTGAAAGTTGCTTCAGTCACTTCCGATAGGCATTGAAGCTCGAGTTCCATGGCTATGAAGGTCTTGTTTCTCATACAATGTGATTTTGACTTCTCTCTAAGGCACAAGGCAACCAAGCCTGTGTTTATCCAGACAGTAAAGGTTCAGATAATTGAAATAGCAAATCAGTGTGACTCAGTGTAATTGATATGCACAGACTCAGGAGAATACAGAATTCTGCCACTAAGCAGACAAACAAACTTAGAGGAATGTCTTGTATGTTTCTAATGCCATGTGTCCCCAAAGGGGTATAGAGAATGAATATTTTAGAGACTGTGAAAGAAAACAGAGTTCACATCTGACTGGGACAATCAGGAAATTATTGATTTTTGTAGATGGGATTTAAGGATAGACCAAATTTAAATGTAGAGGTGGAAAGCTGGACAAAATTCCAAGTAGATCAAAAAGCATGAATTAAATCACAGAAACTGGGGAAACCTGAGATATTCAGGATAAAGTCCTGAACTAAAAAGAAAACCGGAAGAAAGAGGTAATGAGGCTGAAATTTTTGAAGAATAATTTATAGTGGGAATTGTATATCAGGGTATAATCTCTAGAATTGATTCAATAAAATTATTGGACATTGAATTTTGAATAAATAAGTATCTTGTTCTAACAAAACTGACTTTGGATGATGTGTAGGATTGGTGGAATTATTCTAGGGCTTAAATTAAGGTAGTATAATCAAGAATGGAGAGAGACTGACAATGCTGTCATTGTGAAGGAAAAAGCCACAGGACATGGGAAGTGACTGGGTAAAAGGTAAAGAGATATTAGATAAAGGAGTTGAAGTTTACCTGGAAATAGGGTGATGTTATTCATACAAATAAGACTACTATGAAGAGGAACATGATGAGAACAAATAATAGGCTTGATTTTAAAATCCTGAATTAGAGGTGATTATCATATGCAATAACATAAGGAGAAGGGTACACTGTTATGCTGTTATATTATTGACAATAATTGTCTAACAGCTATTTTTCTCAATACCAACCAAACTAAAGATCCTCTAAATTATAAAAGTAAATGAAATTTTAAAATGTTACTAAATAACATTCTGTCTCTTTAAGCTGGTTGAGAGATTAAGACAAAATTCTGAGGAGAAAAACACAAATTTCAAAAGCATTCATAAGAAATACTTGAAAGTTGAAATTAAAAGAATGTGATACAGTCATTTGACTAAATCTGATATTCACAAAAATAACACAAAGTCAGGACTATTAGGAAGTAATCTAAAACCCACTGCTCTTGACACATACTCTCAAGTTCAAATGTAATTGCTTTGGAACAAGATTCTGGAAAAAAAAAAATTACCTCCTTCTAAACTCTGACCCAACTTCTCACATCTCTATATGTTTTCTGATTCAAGCATTCAAAAATCTGAAAGACTCCAGAACTTAGTAAAAGGTTTCCTCTGCATGAGTCTGGCTGTAGAAGTGCCTCTATTTGTCAATTTAAGAAGCTGAGAGGGGGGAAAATGGCAACAGTTTTCTACAGAAATTAAGTCTAAAAATAACTTTAGCAGAATTCAGCATTCAGTATGTCTGTAAAGTAAACCTGGCAGCCTCTCCTCATTTTATTTTCATGCTAATTCAACTGTTATCAATTTACAGAAATGATCATCACCTTTAAAATGACCATTCACTGACATAGAATTCTCCATTTATTTTGTTTGTGATGACCTAGTTGATACCAACTCTAGCAATGTTATTGCTCTATTTTTCTTATTATTTACTCTTAACTCTTGTAACAGCCTTGTTGGTTAGTCGCTCAGTCATGTCCGACTCTTTGCAACCCCATGGACTGTATCCCACCAGGCTCCGCTGTCCATGAGATTCTCCAGGCAAGGATTCTGGAGTGGGTTGCCATTTCCTTCTCCAGTTACATAGTCTAAATTTAAAATTATCTCTAAAAAATGTCTATTATGGAATATGCCTGTAGGTCATCTTTTGTGCATCCTGTTTTCTTTTGGGGGTACCTGAAGACCAGAAGAAAAAACAGGGGAACTTGAAAACAAAAACCACAGCAACTGAATTACTCACAAACTTGATCAGCTTCTCTAAGACAGGCTTCAATTAGTAGTTCTCTTTTGTAGATGAGAACCTCAGAACTTCCTATTCACTGAATGAGACTGTCCCAAATCAAGCTACTCTGATCCAGTGTTAAGGCAATTCTTAACATACCTGAATATGACCTCCAGTAAGACACAAGCTCTGTGAGTCTCTGGTTTTCTTATTTATATACAGGCCTGATAATATTTCTGTGATAGAATAACTGGAAGCTAAGATAAGCTAAAGAAATACAGAACCATACCTACTACAATGTAAGTGTTCCATAGTAAATAAAACCAGTTAATAAGTAAAACTTCTGTTAATCAACTTGTCACTTTTTGATGCAATGCCAAGTAAACAGCTTCATATATTTGGTAGCAAATGTACTGATTTTATTAGAACTGATGAGCTGTTTAACATAGTTTATAAAGGGCTTAAGTATATCCATAAGTTTTGAGGGCAATGAGACATTTAAAAAGAGACAGAAGAAGGCAATTTGCCCTCTTCACTCTACTCACATTGATAAAATCGATCATGGACTAATCAATAGCATTTCTGACAGCCTTTAGGGCACTTTGGCTACTGATCCATCTCCTAACTTGTCAGCTGCTGCTGCATGGCCTCCATTTATCTGCTATAAACTGTGGCCTTTATGCCATGCTTCCTTACCTTCTATTCTGGCCCTCACCTTGATGCTATTATACTTTTTATATTGTTGGCAATAAATCACATTTTCCTTCATAATTATTACTTGTACTTCAAAACTACATTTTTTACTTTGAAGACCCTTTTCACCTCAAGAAAGAAAATGAATCAAATGAGTGATTCATCTTGGGACACTGCATTTTCACACAAACGTAAATGGTACAACTGTTACGTAATAACAGAACGCTGAGTGAGTGAGTGATAGTCACTCAGTCATGTCTGACTCTTTGAGACCCCATGGGCACTGTAGCTTGCCAGGCTCCTCTGTCTATGGAATTTTCCAGGCAAAGAATATTGTACTGGGGTGCCAAATAGTCTCATAAAAGAAAAAATTGCACAGTCTGGAGTTGCCACTAGAGTGATAGTCCTCTGGTTTGGCTGTTGACATAATTCCATGTTGCAAACTCCAGAAATGCATAGGAAATTTGAGGGAAAGTCACAGTTTACTTATTGTGAGCCCTAAAAGAGAGAGCAAAAAGATACAGTGAAGTTTCCCCATGATTGGTATTCATTGTACAGGTAAGTACTCTGAGCTGTTGCTAACAGCTAATGGCTACCCCATGCAGAGCATTTGTCAGCCTGCGCTTCCCTTATAGCTCAGTCAAAAAAGAATCTGCCTGCAGTGCAGGAGACCTGGGTTCGATCCTTGGGTTGGGAAGATCCCCTGGAGAAGGAAATGGCAAACCACTCCAGTATCCTTGTCTAGAAAATCTCATGGACAGAGGATCGTGGTGGGCTGTAGTACATGGGGTCTCAAAGAGTTGGGCATGACTGAGGGACTAACACTTACTTACTTACTTCCACATGCTGGTCGATGCCAAGGGAGAATACTCATGGATAGAACCAACTCAGATAGTAGGTTCTGCCTCTTTCCGCCTGCCTAACTGAGTCCATCACTAGAAAGGTAAAAAGTAAGACTCTGACTACGTCACTCCTATGCTTTTTATTGCAAGTGTCTTCATTCTTGCCTCTTCTACCATGGTCAAATTAGAAAACTAAGAACAATTTCCCTACTTTGTTATTACAGCAGTCTTGTTTAAAAGAGACCCTGATTCACTTAACTTATGGCCTGTTGAGCTCTTGCATATCCCTTTCTATTTATATTGCCTTTACCTGGTGGCTCAGACAATAAAGAATCTGTCTGCAATGCACTAGACCTCGGTTCGATCCCTAGGTTTGGAAAATCCCCTGGAGAAGGGATTGGCTACTCACTCCAGTAGTTTTGCCTGGAGAATTCCATGGATAGAGGAGCCTGCTGCTAAGTCACTTCAGCCGTGTCTGACTCTGTGCGACCCCATAGATGGCAGCCCACCAGGCTCCCCCATCCCTGGGATTCTCCAGGCAAGAACACTGGAGTGGGTTGCCATTTCCTTCTCCAATGCATGAAAGTGAAAAGTGGAAGTGAAGTCGCTCAGTCTGACTCATGTCTGACTCTTAGCGACCCCATGGACTGTAGCCCACCAGGCTCCTCCATCCATGGGATTTTCCAGGCAAGAGTCCTGGAGTGGGGTGTCATTGCCTTCTCCGATAGAGGAACCTGGTGGGCTACAATCCATGGGGTCGCAAAGAGTCAGACATGACTGAGCAACTAACATTTTACCACATACATACTATTCTACTTACTTCTAAGATCTAATGTTGGGCAAAAATCAGACACTGTCCATAACCTTATGGAGTGTTATTCCTAGCCAAGAAGACAATTGAATTAGCTCACAAATAAATTGAACTGAAGCTCTAATAAATACTACAGAGTGAAGGTGCATGGTCCCCTGAGAGCACACAAAGTGGAGCTGCCCTGTTTATGGAGACCAGGGAAGAATTCCACGTGAAAATGATAATTGAGCTGAGCCTAGAGGATGGACAGGTGCTAAACAATGTTGCAGATGCTCCAGGGCCTTGCCCAGCCCACCCCTTCAGGACTAAGGCAGTAATTCCCACCCATGGGGGAAAGTCAGTGGCTAATAATTTGCAGCTAAATTGTTCTCCAACTGGAGATAGAGAGCGATGGGAAGGGTGGGCAGGGCAAGTTCAAGACCTGACTGATATCTTTGGTCATTTCTCATTCATAAAATAACACTACTCCAATTACCTCAAAAAGAACTAAATTAAATCACATATATGAAGAACTGAGCAGAGAACTATGTAAGAGACATTTTAGGGCAACTGAACATGGACTTGTTGACAGACCATCCTGGCTTCAAATTATAACCATGCTATTATTCAATGCATGAAAGCAAAGATAAATGGTTACAAAATTTTCAACCACATAAATTTGCTGAAGGTATTATGAAAAGTGAAAATGTTAGTCACTCAGTCATGTCCAACTCTTTATGACGCCATGGACTGTAGCCTTCAAGGCTCCTCTGTCTGTGGAAATCTCTAGGCAAGAATACTGGAGTGGGTAACCATTCCCTTGCCCAGGGATTCTTCCCAACCCAGGGATCAAACCTGGGTTTCTCTAATTGCAGGCAGATTCTATACCATCTGAGCCACCAGGGAAGCCCCAAAGGTACTATAACCCAGCACAAAGTAAAAATGTAAGCACTTCATTTTCATATTAATACTAATTAATACCAAGTATCTTAAATTGTCAAAGATAATTGTTATTTATTATTAGCCTTTTATTTTAGTGCCTAGAATAGCATTAGAATTTCATAAATATTTCAAATGAATAAATTGCAATTTCCCAGTATGTAATTTATTCAACAATACTCACATTCATTAACCACACTTGTTAATTGCTTTCTGTGTATGGAAACTGTTGTAGGTAAAATTCGCCTGGTATGCTTGGAGAATTGGTAGATATTTATGACTGTCAAAGAGGATTTAAATAGTAATATAAAATTTTGATTTCTTTTAAAGAATACAGGCTTCTAAAAGAGGTCAACTCTAAGATTTGAAAAATAAGAATATTCTTACCCATCCATATCCCATACAACTCTGTAGGCTTTTTTCATATCCCTGTCTTTCTTTCTCTTGTTTATATAGAAGTAGTTTAAAAAACATCTATGAATTATTAGTTATTAACTTCTCACAAGTTGCTAGGTGTTGATATATATCTACCACAGACTGCAGATGAAATGTTCAGAGCCATATCTATTAAACAGTTTTGTGTCATAAATTTTGTGTAAAATAGAACAGTATCAAATCAGAAAGACTCTCTGTAGCCTGTCTCCTCTTATCTACAATCATTCCTTTATGAAGTTGTCAGCCTGAAGAAAATTGTCAAAAGAATACAGTAAGAATCAGCCCTCACTGTGTCCTATAGAGACCCATTTAAAACAAAGTTCAGATCACTACTTTTCTTTCAGATAAAGGTAAAGGAAATAGACTATTTGAATAAAATGAACTTTGAGGTGTTCATAATCAAGATGAAGGGGGTGTATTGGAAGATAATATGATGTAATTTTTAAAATATCAAAAGGAAACATATTATCAAGATTAGTCTGCAATTTATTTTGCCCAACACAATTACAGAGCTCCAAATCAGCCATCCTTAATTTGAATGAGTTTACTTTCATTTAACATCACAGACTCAACATTGAGAACAGTGATAGCTCACTTTCAGTATTTAGTCCCTACTACAGTTTGTAACATTAATGTTTTAATGCTGGGAACAGTTGCCCCATCCCAGAAGCTAGATCTTACATTTGGTACACTAGTAATGTTTATCTTTTGATAGCAGGTTATTGCTGGGCCTCCCCCCAGTATCTCAGTGGTAAAGAACCGACCTGCAATGCAGGAGACTCAGAAGACGTGGATCATGAAGATCCCCTAGGTCATGAAGATCCCCTGAAGGAGGAAATGGCAATCCATGCCAGTATTCTTGACTTGTGAAATCCCTTAGACACAGGGGACCAGCAGGCTGCAGTCCACAGGAGTCACAAAAGAGTCAGACATAACTTAGTAACTAAACAACAATGATAACATGCAGGTTATTCTTAGGGCAATATTAATATTATCACATAAGTCAAATTCAAGCCATAATGTCTTTGAAAGAGGATGACTGACAATGCATCACTTATTTCAAATTCTACGCTTGAGAGATAATGATTTTTAATTTCTTATAAAAACCACAGAAATCTCAATAATATTTCATAGCATTGTTTAGAATAATGAACACTCAGGAAAAGTTAGGATTCTCAGGCACCATTCTAAATGTTTTACATCCCTTCTTCCTTGCCACCATAGTAGCACTAAGGTAGGCACTGCTATCATGATCATTTTACAGACAAAAAGACTTCCCATGGAAAACTTAATAATCTGTCCAACATCATTATTTAAGTGGCAAACGAGGATTTGAACCCAGGTTGTTAAACCCCAGAGTTCTTATTCTTAATTAACTTTTAAAAAGTAATAAGGATTTAGCATATAAAATATGATATTATTGTAGGCTATTAAGTTCAAAAGTCCACATGCATACCATTTGTTGAAAAACTCTATTGAGTCAAATTTTCAGCTTCAGTTCACAGAACCACCTTGAGAAAAATATGTTCAGTACATCTTCCCAAACATCTCTCCAGATTTATTTTTCACAATCAGATTTCCAAAAAGTAGAACTATTTCAAAATTTTAACTTAGCAAAATAAATTCCTAAGGAAAAATATATAAATGCTCATTCTTGAACACATTTTTTAAATATTTCTGACTGCTATCTTCCAGAAATATATTTTTGGCAATTTTCCTCAAGGTTATCTATTGTAGCAATCATATAAAAATAAATGATATACATAGGAAAATTGTTTTCCATTTAGTTAAAACACTGAGTAATTATTTCATTCTCTTATACCAAATCTACTCAGTAAGGCTCAACTTGATGAAGTATGTAATTTGAAATTCTTAAGTTTGTAATTTGAATGATTACTTTCTCCCATAAGCTTCTTAGGGATTTTTTTTTTTTTCATTTGTAAAGCTAGAACATTTGGCTACCCAAATATAGCTTCAACAGAACTTGTCACGCAATCCATTGTTTATTAATCATTTTCTACTGATAATCTAAACGATGATTAGTCTTGCCTCAGTGAATTCTCTACTCTTTTAATATACATTGAGTTTAGCCCTGTTACATACTCTGATTTGTCATAATTCTGAGAAGTGAAAGTGGAGAATGTTTCTTTAAAAAACAGATGAAAGCGAAAGAAAATACTCTAAATGTGAAAGAAATTGCAAAACTAATGTTTTTATCAAGGCCAGATGTCATAGATAACACAGGAAATGCCTACATATTTTACAGTTACTAATCCAAAAGAAATCACAAGTTGAAAGCATGTTTCAACTGGGAGATTTCCTTTTAATTTAGATATACAAGCTGTTCATTTATGAACCATTTATGAATTACACTAAATAGTAATAAAACTACCAAATGAGTATGGTAAGCTATTTTTCATGCAAATGACATTTCAGAAGATTGAGGTAAACAAAACTTCCAAGAAATATATTTTATTACATGCTTTTCAAAAAGTCACCATTGTTATTTGTTAAAAGGGCATAATAGGCAGAATTGGACAACTTTCAGACAGATATAAATTCAGTCTGGCAAACCAAACTTTTCACTCTGGAGTAGACCAGCCTTGCATGTACATGGCTAAATCAGCTTTCGACTCCTCCGTTCTCAACACCCCTTTTATCTATGCAGACTCATTCATTATACTTTTAATCTCTCCAGACCAACTCTGTATTGCTTTCTATTTTTCTAGTCATGGTTGTAACAATCCATCTTCCTCTTCTCTACCTCCAGTCTATTTTTATATTCCCTTAAAAACAGTCTCTTCACAAAATCAAATTTTCTATGATTCTTGTTGGAGACAAGGCTTAACTTCTTTTTTCATTCCAGAAAGAATGAAGTATGAGAAACAAAAGTATAGAATAACAAAATAAAAATAGACAATTTTTTTAAAAAAATTTAGAAAAATCTCTGTTTTGAAGCTAATCATCTGCTTGACTAATACAATTATCCATGTCTATTTGATATCATCTCTGAGTCTCTGGAACAAGGACAAAGTACTTCAGTACAAAGTCTAAAGTACTGGGCTCACCAGGCATTCAGCAAGTGGGAATAATGAGGACCTTGACCTTTAGAAGTTCTTTTACCTTTACTATTTGCCAGAATTCACTCCATTGCTATTACTTGCTTGAATGATTTCACTGAATTTGGAAAGGGTATATAGAAAACATTGTATTTTCAATTCTCTAACTGCCATCTCATACCATGCATTAGTCAGCTCTAGAGAATAAATGAGTATAAATATTAAATTTTATTTCAATTTATTCTTTTTCATTCAGTGAAATTATTCAGATAAAAGTTTTGGTTCTGGAAAGAGTTCTGATGTCTTAATTACACTGATGCTGGTTGCTCGATTAATTGGATCATGGTGATAATGAAGGCAAAATCTTGTGCTGAACAATGGCTTTGCTTTTCCTAAGCTGCCAGCTCTGCCCATAACAGGTAGATGCTTAACACACATCTCGATTAGTCAACAGAGCAACAGAGTGTGAATAGATCTGCAAAATCTGTCATCGCCATTGAGAAAATTGTTTGGTATACATGCACAACCAATAGTGAGAGAAAAGCATCTATTTGGTATAAAGATCTGGTTTGTTAGCTTTCAATTATAGTTTAGTTTGAGCAGAGCAATGCCAATGTCCTTGCCATATAGCACATAAATTGTTTAAAATTCTAAGAACCCTTACATAACAGCAAACATTTGGGACATCAATACATAAAAACATTAGAGTCATATTTCCAATTAAAATGTTTACACATCTTTAAATGAAGAAGCATTTTTGTCTATTATGACCAGTAGGAATACCCTTCTGCAATTGATAATAACCAATAGTCAAGTGGTCCGATAAAGATTCATTGCTTGTGCTGGTGTTGCCTGATTATTTCTAATATTATTTGTTTCACATGGTGGTGGTTTAGTCACTAAATCATGTCTGACTCTTTGTGACCCCATGGACAGTAGCCCGCCAGGATCCTCTGTCCATGGGATTTTCCAGGCAAGAATATTGGAGTGGGTTGCCATTTTTTCTCCAGGTGATCTTCTCTACCCAGGGATCAAACCTGGGTCTCCTCCATTGCACGCAATTTCTCTACCAACTGAGCCACCAGAGAACCCTATCTTTATGATTATATTATATTGATAACATTAATATAAAGGTACTTTTCACTAGTTATTTTATACCTTTGATGCAAATAAGACATAATAGTGTACCACAACCATGAGAATATTTCTGTACAGTTTTATAATCAAGTAAAATCCTCCAAGGACTGTTTTATGTCTCACTGGGACCCTGAAGCCTAGTTCAATGCCTCACACAGAGAAAACTCATGGAGCATGCTTGTGGAATTTCACAGATCCACTGAAGCACCATTGTACCTTTACAGATCAACAGCATACCTATGAGCTGTGTGTCTGATACTTCTCTGCAGTCCTAGATCCCCAGAAATGTGAAAATTCAGCCAAATTTCTCAAATTTTCATCAGCTCACATGAGAATCATTTGGCTATAGAGAAAGAAATCATAATAAAATCCCTGCAGGGGGACAGGCAAGTAACATAAATCAATAATAGAGGAAAGAGTATGAAATAGCAGAGAATCATTGAAAATGGCCAATTGGAGAGACCAGTCTCTTTAACGTGAGTGCTTCTTAGATTTAGCCAAGCACTGTCAAATCATGAGCATCAAGAATTATCAAATAATCTGACTTCTAAGAGAATTTGGAAATCCAGAGTTCTATATGAAATCTCAGATTATTCAAGTTTGGAAACAACTAAAAATATTTAAAAGCATGAAGGTCAAACAAAGCACATTCAAGCCATAACTTTATGATCTTTTGTGAACTGCAAAGAAAATGGAGCAAGAGTTGTGAAGATCTGGTTCTAAAATACAGCCTAAATTCCTTTTTTATTATGTAAAATAAAGATTGAATTACATTATTTTTAAGATCCCTTTCTGTTGTGACAACTTACCTCTTTATTATATGCAGAAAGATATATGAAATATTGACCTCAGTCATAAAATAAGGAGTGTGCCTGAATAATCCTTGGAACATCCAGAAATATACTGTGTAGTCTATCAAGGAAAAAGTCAGGGGGAAGTTATGGGGAGAATGAGAAAGAAGAATAAATAGGATGCCATTACACAAGGAGGTTCTGTGGTAAGTATTCACAAAACACGACTGAACTCGGTTTGCCTGTGGCAGGCGTAAATTTATACAGTCAGTGACAGAAGAGATAAGATTACTTGGAGGGCTGGTGAGAGTCTGTTTTGGTCATTAGACTTTAGAAAAAGAAGGTCAGAGGATTTATTTTGAAAAAGAGGTTTAGGGAATCGGCAATGAGGCTCAATAGAAAGAGATATATTGTCAACAAAAGAAGCAGGAGAGAAAAGTTAAGAACAGGATTGTTGGAAATGCTGGAGCCAAAGGAAGCATTTTAGTTATGGGATAAGAAGAGTCTTATTTAGAAGCAGTGTCCACAGATAAATCAGAGGTAGAACAAAACAATGGGAGCTACCTAAGTGATTTTAAAGGACTCACTCAAAATTGGCAGGCCTACAAAAATAGTCTGCTTTGGCAGTTTCTTAGAAAAAATTTTTATGAATTGATATTATTTATTCCCAAATGTAATCATTTCTCACACAGGCCTGAAATATGCTGGATACTTGTCTTATGAATTTGGAATAATAGTAAGAATGATTAAGGATTGATTAAGCATAACTGGAGAACAAACAACATATTACCTTCCTATTGGCTAGATTTTATTCTTTATAATATTCTTTATCTAATTTTGATTTAAGAATGCAAAAAAAAGAGTTCACTGTAAAGATAACTATACATATTGTGGGCTCAGTTACTCGGTTGTGTCAAACTCTTTGCAGCCCCACTGACTGTAACCCACTAGGCTCCTCTGTCTATGGAATTGTCCAGGCAAGAATAGGAGTGGGTTGCCATCTCCTCCTCCAAGGGACCTTCCCAACCCAAGGATCAATATGTCTCCTGTATTGGAAGGCAGTTTCTTTACCACTAGAGCCACCTGGGAAGCTCCAAAACATGCAAACATACTATTTGAGGATTAACAAACAAAAACATGCTGGGTTGGTAAGTAGCAGAGTTCCACACTGCAGAGGAGGAGATGGATCTGAAAAAGGTAAGGTAAGCTTTATTCACTGCCTACATATATGCTGGGAACTCTGTTAAAAGTTCTATCACTGTTATATCTTAAACAAATGGCAGAAATTACTTGATATGTATGGTTAGTGTACGTGTGTTAAGTCACTTCAGTCTCATCCAACTCTCTGTGACCCAATGGACTGTAGCCCACCAGGCTCATCTGCCCATGGGGATTCTCCAGGCAAGAATACTGGAATGGGTTGCCATGCCTTCCTCCAAGGGATCTTCCCCACCAAGGGATTGAACCCATGTCTCCTGTGGTTTCTGAATTGCAGGATTCTTTACCGCTGAGCCACCAAGGAAGCCCGATATGTAAGGGATCACCACATTTCTGAGAAGAGAACATTGAGGATTATCATTCTTACATAATCTGCCTAAGGTCCCTGACAGCTGACCAGAATTTGAATTCAGATTAGGTGGATACCAGATTCTGTACTCAAAATTGCTCCAGTGTGTTATTTACCTCCAGTGGGTCAAGAGTAATCATTATTGCCATTCTCAGAATGTTTTTCTATTAAAATGCCTTCAGGTGGTCCACTGACTAAGACTCTGAAGTATTTTCAGGGTGGTCCACTGGCTAAGATTCTGGACTCCTAATACAGGGGGCCTGCGTTCGATCCCTGGTCAGAGAAAACTAGATCCTGTATGCCTCAATGAAGATCCTGCATGCTGCAGCTAAGATCCGATGCAGCCAAATAAATAAACAAATAAATATTTTAAAACAAATTGCCTTCAGGCTTTTGTGCTTACTATCCCTTTTTCCTGAAATGCCAGTCCTCCAAATCCTCAAGTAGCTCATTTCTTTTTCTCAATGGGTGACAAGTCATTGGCCTCCTTCTCTGGGAACCTTCTCTATGTGAGCTATGCCAAGTGGCTTCTTTCTCCAAGTCACTTGCCCTACTCTGCTCTGTTTTTTTTTCCACCATGGCACTTTCAATACCTTACATTAATTTAGTCATATTTCATCTCTGGAAACTACCTCCTTCACTTAAAATGTAATTTGTATAAGAGCAGTCTTCTCATATATAGATATACATATATATATTTTTTTAAATTTTTAATTAGAGGATAATTACTTCACAATATTGCGATGGTTTCTGCTACACATCAACATGAATTAGCCATAGGTATACATATGTCCCCTCCCTCCTGCACTCTCCTCCCACCTCCCTCCCCATTCCACCCCTGTAGGCTGGCACTAAGCACCAACTTTGGGTTTCCCTGTGTCATACAGTGAATTCCCACTGGCTATCTATTTTACATATGATAATGTATATGTTTAATTTGATCTTGTAAATCTAACACTTAAAACCATGGCTTGCATATATTAGCCACTTGATAAATCTGTGCTGAATTCATGAATAAGGACTGATTGTCTAAGCTTGATTTCTGATTATTTTTGAGGAATGACTTAACTGATAGTTCTGTGAACTTTTTTTTTAAAAAAAAAAGGCCTTCATCTTATCATGTCAGATCCTCAGTTCTTACAGAAGTAAACAGGAATAAACAAGGTATACAGTAAATATGTAAAATAGTAAATACAGTAAAACTTCCCTGGTAGCTGAGAGGTTAAAGCATCTGCCTGCAAAGCAGGAGACCTGGATTCAATCCCTGGATAGGGAAGATCCCCTGGAGAAGGAAATGGCAGCCCACTCCAGTATTCTTGCCTGGAGAATCCCATGGATGGAGGAGCCTGGTGGGCTACAGTCCACGGGGTCGCAAAGAGTCGGACAGGACTGAGCAACTTCACTTTCTCTTTCACAGTAAATATCCTTAAGGAGCTTCCTTCCATCTACTGCCACGACTCCGCCCTTCAAATGTAACGTGACATTCATGAACTGTGAGTCTACCTCCCCATAGGTCTATCGATTTTCTCAACTTCTCTCACAGCCTTTCCTTCCTAGTGCTTTGCACATCACTCTTCCTGAAATGCCCCTTACTCTCCATTGGCTAAATACTACCACTAATTTATACCATGGGCTGCAAGGAGATCCAACCAGTCCACCCTAAAGGAGATCAGTCCTGAGTGTTCTTTGGAAGGAATGATGCTGAATCTTAAACTCCAGTACTTTGGTCACCTCATGCGAAGAGTTGAATCATTGGAAAAGACTCTGATGCTGGGAGGGATTGCGGGCAGGAGGAAAAGGGGACGACAGTCGATGAGATGGCTGGATGGCATCACCGACTCGATGAAGGTGAGTCTGAGTGAACTCTGGGAGTTGGTGACGGACAGGGAGGCCTGGCGTGCTGCGATTCGTGGGGTCGCAAAGAGTCGGACACGACTAAGTGACTGAACTAACTACCTAATTTATACCAACAGATTCAGTTTTTCTTTCCTTTCTCCCACAACTTTGCTTTCTTTCCAAGTACAGACCTTACTTCATAACACTGTATTGGTTATTTTCATTTCTACCTCTCACACCAGATTTTGGGATCTTAAAAGCTAGGAACATGAAATAATTGAATTTAAATGACTGTTTTACTATGTCATGCCATTCTTAATGACTAGTTCATTTTGTCTACATTTCAGACTGAACTGATCTCTAAGAATGGTAAGCCAATATTTGTTTCCATAATGAATTTTCTTTTTTGTATGTCTGATGGGAATTTAAACACATTTCTGACTGCTATTTACCCATGATTTTTAAAAAATCATGAAGATTGCTACAATCTGGGTGAAGTGAAAACAGCCAGTAGCAATGTGCAAATAACATTCATGAGATGGGTTAGTCATGGAATTTCTGGAAGCCTTTGATATACAGCAGACCACAACTCAAGATTAAAACCACAGTAGTTCTGAAATATCTACAAAAACGAATGCAGGACAACCAGAGTCCTGAATTAGTGTGTGTGTGTGTGTGTGTGTGTGTGTGTGTAGTGTGTACATCAAATTTATAGTTACACTAATTTAGCTTTTAATTTAGAAAAGAGTTTTTCTCCTACCCCTAAAGTAGCTTTAAGAAGGATCTTGTCTGTGGCTAATAATCTTCCTATTACTTTATCTTCAAAGAATTAGAGTGACCCCTACTGTCCAAGTTAAGTAGATAAAGTCTTCCACTCTTCCTAAGGAACTTTCAAATGCAAATTTTAACTTACTGCTTACAATTTCTAATCAAAATCAGAATCCCTTATTTCACCTTAAACCCATTATTAAAGCAGAATGAAAAGAGACATTTGATGAAAGTTTTTCACCAATAAAAAATGTATGCACTTAATTTAGCCTCACTGCATATTCTGCTCTTTCCAGCATGGCAAGCTTTTTTTTTTTTTTTTTTAATTATAATAAGCAAAGAAAAGAGGAACTGAGGTGAAATGTCAGCTTGGTAGTAGAATAGGCATTTGAACAATTGCAATTGATTTGGGATATGAAAGAAATGCAGAAAGATCTGATTTTGCCTAAAATCGAGATTTCAGTAATTCTCTATTTTAAAAGACTAAATTAGAAGTACTGGTTTTCTTTCACACTTTTGGTTTTAATAGACATTAAAAGTTAATAGAAGGCTTGGCTGTAGATAATAAAGATTTCTGTCATTTGTTGAAGTAGTACAAATCAATATAAAAGCTAGAGACCCGCAGTCACAACAAAGACCTCAGTATGGGGCTACCAAGAAAGATGACATCTCAAATTTTCACAGAGAAAAAAAAATTATAAAAAGAAGTTGTTCTTTGAACTGCTAGATATCCATTCTACTTTTTTAAATAATGTGTCTTAATTGAGTTTTTATTGAAGCTACCTTTGGAGACCTTAAGAATTTTTTGGAACTCACTTAAGTTTTAGTATTGAATGTATTTTTTTACAAAATGTAATGTACCACATTGACTTGCATTAAAAATTAAAATACTTTGAAAACTTTTTAACCATTTCAGTCAAAATGGGTTCCAAATGAAAACAGAAGGGCTACAAAATATTGCTGTAGAAAAGTATGTCTGTATCCATGGTATCAATAAAGTGTTGATTAATGTTCAAATGAAAAAGATCAAAAATGATTTTTATAATTATAGAAGTAACTAAAGTTTGGATGTAATTTTTCATAGTTATTTGCATCATAAGATAGTTGCACCCCAAACTCTGTGATGGTTTAACATAATGATATTGAGATTAAAAAGTATTGGTATAGAAAATTCTTAACACATAATATAACATCTCAAGCTAACTTTCTCATAAGTATTGTTGATTTCTGCATGGGTCCTCCCTAATTAAGGAGCTGCTTTTATTTTTTCTATCTCTTAAATTTTTAGCCTTGATGTTTAGAGATCAATTTGCTTCAGAAGACAATTCTGAAAAATCCATGCCACAATGAATGGGGCAAGTAGGTTCTGGACTATTGAAAACACATAGCTTTAAGGAGAAAAAATGGTGACAGATGTAGGAAATGCTGAAAGACAGAAATATTAACGTACTCTATATTACTGTTACTAAATGCGTCTGTTCAGCATGGTTCATTTGGTTTCTGCTTAAATTATACTGACTGTTATAAATATGTTATTGTACAATTCTTTTTCTTCTTACCATCACTAAATAATTTAAGACCTGTAATAAAGAAAAATGCTGACTCCTCAAACTGAAGACAGTTTTGCTTTTGCAAAATTAAAATAAATTTCTTATTTAACAATATATTTTAACTAGAGGAATATCATGAAATATTATATTATTTCATGAAAGTTATCAAATTCTTTTGTTAAAATTTAGATCTACAAAAGGAGGCTCAAGAACAGGAAATTCACATACTTGCTTTCAGCATAAACTTTAGTTAAAAAAAAAATCCATAGACAATATACCATCTGTCTCCTTTACCATGTGAAAAGAAAAGCTTTGAAAATCCAGCGGCTGCTAATGTGACATGTTGAAACATTAATCACCCCCTTAGGCCAATATAATTGTAGCTCCATGTTAATTACCTAACAATTAACAGCAGTAATTTCCAAGAGGCAATCAATGAATTAGCTTGTGATTTTCCCACAGATTTCAGTCCCACACTGCCAATCTGAATGCATTTCAAATTCCTCACTGTGGTTCATCAATGACACTTCTGGTGTATGAAATAAAAATTCATTTGCACCCTTACTAATTAGGCTCAAATATGTCCCTATGTGTATTGCAAACTCTATTCACTAGCACAAAATCTCTGCCACAGGCATTTTTTCCCATTTAAAAATTCATTTTCTATTAAATTAGAAGGTCACCTAGCAGGAAAATGTACTAATCAAGATTTTATCACTAACGAATTAAAGGTTTTTAATAAGCAAGTTTAATTAAGTTATCCTAACAAGTGATAACAGCTATTTACAACTTACGGGAATATGTGTGTATGTGTACACTAGAGTATTGAGAGTTTGAAATCATATTTCTTGAATTCAGTAGATGTTATGTATTCCATACACAGAAGGAAGTTGACTAGGTACATATGTATAAGACTGAAATCGTTTCAAATATAGCAATCTCTTGAATTGTTAAGAAGGGAGTTAAGAATGGGGTGCTTGCTTGAAAAAATTAGTTTTCTATATTTTAAATAATAAGAGACAGAGAATATTCAGTTTAACAGAAAATTATCTTCTTTGCTTGACCCCGTATTCGTACTAATGTGAATTATATTTATGTGTTGTTAATTTGCCTTATATTCTAAATGCACAAATATTATAGCTGATTTTTCTCTCTTGAGATAGTGATAAAAATTTTACTTCCAGCCAGTTATATATCATTTGAACAGACAAAAACATCATCTTAATGGAGATATGTTAAGAAGCACAAGTTTCTTCTTAAAGTGTGTTACTCTCCACAGAGTAAAAGTGAAACTTAGATATGATAAATAACCACCTATCTGCTCAATTTCCTAACACTTTGTTTTTACCTTTTAAAGGAAGAAAAAATACAATTGTGGAATTGCAAAACTGCCTATAGATGTCTTATTGGAACTTCACCATTGCCATACTGTTCTCTCTTTATCACTTATTATAAAAGAGGATATTCTTTTAAAGGAAGATACCTTTTTAAAAGGAAGATATCTGTTTAATTTCTTAACACTTTGTTTTTACCTTTTTTATTGTCAGGCACATATACAAAGATTCTTGTTCTCTGAAGAATATCTCCTTTTATAATAAGTGATGAAGAGAGAGCAGAGGAAAGATTAACAATATGGCAATGGCAAAGTGCCAACAAGACACCTATAGGTAGTTTGCAATTCCACATTTTTCTTTAAAAGATTTGCTGATCAGATTCATCAACCCATAACTCAATTCATTCACTCATGAAGCACACACCTCTTTGAATACTATATCTAATATAAATCAAAATGAATATTTCACATTATTTAATGGTGTCTTGAAATCTGCATGAGGCATGTGGAAAAGTTTTTTAAATGGAGAGAAGTCAGAATTAGCAGAAGAAAGACCAAATCCAGTCTTGTATGTGGTTCACAATGATTATCAATGAACACATGCACTGGGATATAGATAATTTAAGGAGACTCAGAAAATACAACCTAGAATATTATCAAATGCAAATCCTTTCATTCTCAGATTCTTTTTTTTTTTTTGAGCAAGTTTTGACACAAATTATAACTAAATCTTATTACAAGGCACTCAACATTAAATCATACAATTTTTAAACTCAGAAGAACCTTAAAAGGTTAATTTAAAAATGGAAGAACTGAAGTTAAGTGATGTAAAGTGACCTATTTATGGTCACACAACCAGTTAATAGCAGACATAGATTTACTGACCTGTTAGGCCTATGCCCTTTATACCACATTATGCTGCTACACTGTTAGTAATGTCATTATTTTTGTCATTAATGTCATATTTAGCAATAATTACCACATTTTATAAAGAATTTGGGGAGTTTGCCTCTTGCCTTCCTGACCCATTCATTCTTTCCCACCATTAACTGTTAAGTGGTAATACAAAGAACACAATAATACCTCTTTAGTCCTATATGATAATAAGCACCCAAGAAACCCTCATTTACTGGCATTGAAGGCACCCATTAAACTGATTTTCAGTTCCCTATTATCCATCTCTATTTCCTACCACTCCCTAATAATCTTATATATGGGCAGAGATTTGACCCTTCAAATGAAAGAAAAAAAAAATGGTACTATAGTCATTTTTAAAATTTTACATTTTGCAAAACAAACATACAAAATAACAGTATTGGGGACTGCCAAATCTACAGTGACAATTTTTCTATTCATTTTTTTTAATTTGCAAAATATCTTGTTATAATATCCAGAGGTATTTTAGCCATTCCTACATTTGTTGTCAGAAAAACTTTGCCTTCTTCCTATTCAACTCCAACATATGATCAAGATGCATGTACCCTCAAAATCTGCCTTCACTACACTAGGCTTTTCCTATTTTCATAAGTAACTTACACTTTTTAATGAGTGTATGTCACAGATTAGCTTTAATTACTAAATTTTAATGTTTTCCCTTATTTTTATATAGCTGTATAGTGATATATTTATATATGTCTCAGCTTAAATATAATTTCCTCAAAGAGATCTTATCTGATCTCATCAAACAATGTAAAATAAAAACTCCAGCCAAAATTTCTATCAATACCATGATACCCTTTTATTTTAATTACATTTCAAACTCTGAAATTGTATTCTCTATTTGAACTCATTTATTTAGTGCCTTCGCCTTGCATAATGTAAATTTCATTTTAAAAAGTGACCTTACCATTTAAAATAGTTCCCTTGGATCTAAAACAGGGTCTGCTTCAAATCTTGACTCAATAGTAAAATCTGTTTTTCCTCTAAAACAAGAAGAAAAAGACATAGATATCTACTTTGATTACTTATATTCAACATAGTCACTTATGGCAAACCTAGACAAAGCAATTATTCAAGAAAAAGAAATAAAAGCCATCTAAGTTGGAAAGAAAGTAAAATTGTCTCAGTTTGTGGATGACACAATCTTATACACAGAAATATTGACTCAGCCAAAAACTTTTAGAACTAATAAATTTATTACAATTGCAGAATGCAAAATCAATGTGTAAAAATCAGTTATTTCCACACACCAACTATATAAAAAGGAAATTAAAGGAATAATCCCATTTATAACAGTATCGAAGAACAAAATATTTAAGAATAAACTTAAATGAGGAAGTGAAAGTCCTGAGTACTGAAAAACTATAAAACACTGGTGAAAAAATTAAATGGAAATAAATAAATGGACAGATATTTAGTATCCATGGATCATAAGATTAATATTGTTAAAATGACAATACTCCCCAAAGAGATATATAGATTTAATGTAATCCCTAGCAAAATTCCATCACAAGAAAAAAAACCTAAATTTCTATGGAACTATAAAAGATCTTTGATGTTGTACAGATCCTAAGTCATGTCCTAAATAGTCAAAAAAAAAAAAAAATCTGAACAAAGCTGAGAGCATCACACTTTCTGACTTCAAAATACATCACAAAGCTACAGTAAAAAAATAATAATAATAATATGATAACAGTTTAAAAAGAGACATATTGACCAAAGGAACAGAACAGAGAGTATAGAAATAAATCCAAATATACATGGTAATTGATCTCAACAATGGTGCCAATAATACATAAATGGAAACAAGATAGTCTCTTCAACAAGTGGTGTTGGAAAAACTTCATACCCGCTTGTGAAAGAATGAAACTGAACTCATATCTTACACTATGTGTGTTCATCCTAAGTTGCTTCAGTTGTATCTGACTTATTATGACGCTATGGACTGTAGTCCACCAGCCTCCTCTGTCCATGGGATTCTAAAGGCAAGAATACTGGAGTGGGTTGCCATTTTCTCTTCCAGAGGATCTTCCCAACCCAGAGATCAAACCTTCTTCTCCTGAAGCTCCTGTATTGCAGGCAGATTCTTTACCACTGAACCACAGGAGAAGCCCCATTTTAATGTTATATGTGGAAATTGACTCAAAATGTATAAAAGACTTAAAATAATATCCTTAAAATGTGCGACTTATTGAGAAAACACAGAAGAAAAATGTCTTGATATTGGTCTTGGCAATGATTTCTTGGATTTGATACCAAAACTACATGCAACAAAACAGAACATAGACAAGTGAAATATAAAAGACTAAAAACCTACATAGCAGAGAAAACATCAAAAGACAAGATAACAAACAGATTGGAGAAAAGATTTGCAAACAATCTATCTAATAATGGATTAATGTCCAAAATATGTAAGAATTTTCTACAACCTAATAGGGAAAGAAACAAATAACCTGATTTTTAAAAAAATATACAAATGACTTGGGTAGCATTTCTCCAAAGAAGACAGCTGCTGCTGCTGCTGCTAAGTTGCTTCAGTCGTGTCCGACTCTGTGCTACCCCAGAGACGGCAGCCCATCAGGCTCCCCCATCCCTGCGATTCTCCAGGCAAGAACACTGGAGTGGGTTGTCATTTCCTTCTCCAATGCATGAAGGTGAAAAGAGAAAGTGAAGTCACTCAGTCATGTTTGACTCTTAGCGACCCCATGGACTGCAGCCTACCAGGCTCCTCCATCCATGGGATTTTCCAGTCAAGAGCACTAGAGTGGGCTATCAAATACAAAACAAAAAGATATTCAAAATGCCTAATTAATAGGGAAATTCAGAGCAAAACCACAATGAGATGTCACCTCACATCTATTAGGATAGCTCTTATCAAAAAATAGAAGATAGTGTTAGCAAGGAGGTGGAAAAAAAGGAACTCTTATATACTGTTGGTGAGAATATCAAATGGTGCAGCCACTATGAAAATAACATGAAGTTTCCTCAAAAAAATTGAAAATAGCACCACCATTTGGTCCAGCAATCTCACTTCTGGGTGCATATCTAAAAGAATCAAAATCCAGATCTCAAAGGGTTATCTATGCTTCTCCATAAATGAAACTGGAAGACACTACAAAGTGAAATAAGCAACCGCTGAAGGACAAATACTGCATGATTCCATGAATATGACGTACATAAAATAGTCAAATCCATAGAAACAAAGGATAGAATAGTGGTTATTAGGGGCAAAGAGTGTGTGTAAAATGTGAAATTGCCTTCTAGTGGACGTAAATTTTCAGTTACATAAGTTCTAGAGAGCTGCTGTACAGCAAAGTACCCATAACAATACAGTATTTTGCACTTTAAAACATAGAGAGAGGATAGATTTTATGCTATGTCCTTACCAGAAATAAAGAAAAGCAAAACATAAAAGAACTCAAGGAAATTTTGGAGGTGATGGTTTGTTAGTACTTTAGTTGTGGTAATGGTATTACAAGTGTAAGCAGACATTCAAATTCATCAAGATTTTTGCATTAAATGTATGCAGTTTTTGTAAATCAGTTATACCTCAATAAAGTTTAAAAAATGATAACTAGCAGATCTGGGATGTTCAAGCTCTGCACATTTTTAAGAAAAGTCTGGCCCTTGACCTGTTTCTAGGAGACAATTTCTAAGCCTTGGAATATGTTGCCTCATACAGTATCCTTGTTTAACTTAGGCCTTAATACATATCAAATAGTTTATGATGACAGTGTGATCTATGGTGGGAGTCTTAGGCCATGCAAAACCAGTTTGACCTCAGGTGTGACTGGAGACTGAATACCTAAGGTCAGCCAGGTATATCTGATTACTTATCTATAATCAGTAAAATCCCTGGGGAATAACACTTGGATAAACTTCCCTGGTTGGCTATACTCCACGTGTGTTGGTATACATCACTGCTAGAATCATTAAGTACTATTCACATGACTCCAGTGAGAGATGACCACTGAAAGCTTGTGCCTGGTCTCTCCTGGACTCTACCCATATGCCTTTTTCTTTTGCTGATTTTGATCTGTATCATTTCACTGTTAGTTGTAACAACTTTTCTGAGTTCTATGAATCTTTCTAGTAAACAATTGAATGTGAGGGTGGCCTTGAGGGCCCTGAACACACTATGTTATTAGTATGGCAAACTTTGTTGTTGTTCAGTGGCTAAGTCTTGTCTGACTCTTTACCACCCCATGAACTGCAGCATAGCAGGTTTCCCTCTCCACTATCTCCTCAAACTCATGTCCATTGAGTCAGTGATGCCATCCAACCTTCTCATCTATCCTCTATTGCCCCCTTCTCCTCCTGCCATCAATCTTTCCCAGCAACAAGGTCTTTTCCAATGAGTCAGCTCTTCACATCAGGTGGTCAAAGTATTGGAGCTTCAGCTTCAGCATCAGTCCTTCCACTGAATATTCAGTGTTTATTTTCTTTAGGATTCACTGGTTTGATCTCCTTGTAGTCCAAGGGGTTCTAAAGAGTCTTCTCCAGCACTACAATTCAAAATCTTCAATTCTTCCATGCTCAGCCTCCTTTATGGTCCAACTCTCACATCTGTACATGACTACTGGAATAACCATAGCTTTGACTCTATGGACCTTTGTCAGCAAATGCTATCTCTACTTTTTAATATGCTGTCTAGGTATCTTTCTAATTTTTAGGAGTGTTACAGTGTTCAATAAACTTTTGAAACTTCATAATTTTTTCCCTGCTACATATACATGCCTGAAAATAAAGTATGCAGACCCTCCCAAGAGGTCTGATGCACCGGTAGGATGAGGCTAGCCCCTCCATATCACAAGTTCTCCTTCCTGTCCTCAACTGCCTGTCACCTAGTAACATTAAAACCACCAGTGAAATCTTCTCATCCTTTTTCTTGTGTACACTACTGTGACCTTCAATTAAGGTATTCGTCCATGGATCCTGGATCTGCTTGCACGAGCCCTATTCCTTGGCACCCCAACCCTCACCATTTTTGGTCCCTTGTGGCATGTGGTAACTCTGTTTCTCTAGGACCTAAGACTATAGTAAACTTTGTTTTCTGGTACTCTTCCTACGTTATTTCTTGTGGGCATAACTGACTGACCATCTCAAAAAAGAAGATATAAAATAGGAGCTCAGAAATGTAATCTCAAGTATTTTTATTTGCATTGTGTTGGTGGAAATTTATTTGTTTGCCTATTTTTTTTTTTCTGAAAAGGAATTTTAAAATCCTCACTATCGCTTTTGTTTTCACAAGAAAACAGAAGGGAATTGCTTTGAAGCAGCTTATTGTCTCTGACTGCTTATCATAATATGGCTATTTGCAATTGTTTCAAATCCTAGAGATTGTTCTTCAGCACACCCCATCTAACAATCCAAGTGTAAATACAGCCTTAGGGGAAAAAATGATAATTTAATGAGTGACATCTGAACAAATGGATAACCCTAATTTTTTGTACCCCTGCTCTTCTGTCAAAACCTAATATGAACCTATATAAGAACACATAATATATCCATAAAATCTAGGCTCGTTGAACTTGTAAATGTCAATAGAGGTAGAATCACATATTTCTTTTATATACAAATTATCTCTCAGTTTAAATAAATAATTGTATTAGTATTAAACATTTAAGCCATCCAAGCTTGTGAATATCATGATGGTTAACACAATTTAAAACATGTTTAATAGAACAAGGACATTATACATCTTTAGTTTCAGTTTCTGTATACTTCAGTAGCAGTTTTTACTATTGCTATTGAGACAGGATCCCTGATTTTCAAAGAATTTATAAATCCAATTATTTTTATCATCAATTTTTAAAATCATCACTCTTTTGAAATATACCCCCAAGATGAGTCTGTTGTTTGGAGGCCAACATGCTAAATAAGTCCATATTTAGAAATGTCAAAGATGGATGAAATAAAAAAATACATATTTTATGTATTCAAATATATGTACACATTTTATATCACCTGCAGGGATTTCCATTACAATCTGATCAAAGATTACTCAATAAAGCAACACAAGTCCCCAGAGAACTTTCAGCATTGTCTTTGAAAGATGATATTGTAAGCCATGAGAGAAAAGCAGAACTAGGTAGAAAGAAAACAAAAATGTAGCAACCAAAACAACCTCTTTAAAATGTAAAATGTAAGGAAAGGGGTGAGATGTATATATTTAATGAAAAATGAATCCCTCATTGACCTTTTTCCCAATTTGATTTTAATTTAATGATTCACAGAATTTCCTTCCACCCAGAAAAATATACACTACCTCTCTCATGTGTAAAAATATTGCCAGTTCTGAGAAGTCTGTTCAACTCTCTGTTGTTTAATTTTTAAATTACACATAAGCTCAGAAGTCCTAGTTCATCATCTCTTATTTTCAGCTAGTGGACCTGGAACATGGTTTCAGCCTTTGCATCATGTAATAGTCACAAAATTTTGTTGCTGTTCTTGTTTAGTCACTAAGTTGTGTCCAGTTCCTTGCAAACCCATGGACTAGAGCCCACCAGGCTCCTCTGTCCATGAGTTTCCCAGGCAAGAACACTGGAGTGCGTTGCCATTTCCTTCTCCAGGGGATCTTCCCAACCCAGGCATCCAACCTGCATCTCCTGAATTGGCAGGCAGATTCTTTACCACTGAGCCACCATGGAAGTCCATGGCTTAAATTAAAAAGTTAAAAATTAGTACGTTTCACTTTCCCCTCCGTTAGAAGTCCTACATAACTAGCACTCTGTAACAGAAACTGGACCTTAACACCCCAGGTAAAAATCTCTGAAGCAAATAGGGCAAGTTTCCAAATATTCTGGTAATCTCTTTCAACACCTAGGAAAAACATCCTCCTAAAAAGAACCGAGTACATTGAACCAATAGCAGTAGTGATGGGATGCATGGGTCCCTAGGATAGATTCCATCAATAGAAAAATGCTTGGAAGCAGGATGGAAGTTTACTATAAACTTCAGAAGTTATAGTAATTAAAATGGATGGTAGGAGCAGGGGAAAAGTCATTAAAAGAAGGCAAAAGAGTGCTAAGTCCACTCAAATCAGGAAATTGTATAGGACATTATGAAAATTTTTTTCTCTCAGCAGTAGATGAAAATAATTTGGCAAAACTGGGATTAAATCAGAGACTGAGGAAAATATTGTGATCCAAGAATTTTATACCTATGCAAGATATTTTCATTATTTTTTATCTTTTTTTTCTTAAAAATATATATGGAGATATGAATATCCACAGTGAAAAGGCAAAGAACACTTAAATCAAATACAATTTGCATTGCTTACTGAAATAAAGATATTTTATTCTTGTAAAAATATTTAAATAATTTTATAAGACTTTTCAAAAAGGTGTCTATTTTCAACTAAGTATGTAAGAATCAATAGCTTTTTATGCCAGTAACAACTAATTTGAATATATAATAAAATAGAAAATCCATTCAGAATAGGAACAAAAATATGACATAGTTAGGAAAAAGTATAACTAGAGATACACAAAAATTTACATAAAAAGAATTACAAGGTCTTACTGAGGGATGTAAAAGAATTGAATAAAGAGATAAATTATATCACTGAATAGTTATTTTAATATCATATATATATAATTTATTGATACTAATCTATATTTTAATGCAAGCATTTTAAAATGTTATATATTCCCTTACATGTTAACTTGAAATTTTTAAAAGTTTTATTCTAAGGTGCTACTTGTTACTATATATAAAGATATAGATTTACTGTATATAAGGGATAAATACAAATGTACTTATTGTGGTGATTTTTACAGTAGTAAAATTACAAAAACAAATTAAATGTTTAATGATACCATACTGGGCTTCTCTGCTGGTTCAGTGGTAAAAAATCTACCTTCAATGAAGGAGACACAGGTTCAGTCCCCGGGTCAGCAAGATGCCCTGGAGAAGGAAATGGCAACCCACTCCAGCATGCACACCTGGGGAAATCCGTGGACAGAGGGGCCTGGTGGGCTACCATCCATGGGGTCACAAGGAGTCAGACACAACTTAGCGACTAAATAACAACAACAATAGCACACTAGTTAATCTGTGATAAATCTATATACTATAATGAGCATAACAAGATAAAAATTAATAGTTTCTTATGTTTGAACATCATGGTCTGTCACAGTATGTATTACAAAATTCTGTGTTTAAAGAGGAAATGAAAGAAGTGTCCTAGTGTTCCAGTGGTTAAGACTCTGCCAACCAATGAAGGGGACAAGAGTTCGATTCCAGGTCTGGGAAGATTCCACATGCCGAGGAACAACTAAACCCACGCATGTAGTTGTTCCACACTGGAGTCTGCTCCTAGAACCTATGCTCCATGACAAGCGGAGCCACAGCAGTGAAAGGCCTGTGCACCCGAACTAGAGAAAGTCTGTGCCCAGCAATAAAGACCAATTGCAAACAAAATTAAAAATAATAAGTAAATAATGTTTAAAAATACAAAAAAAGGGTAAGAAAGAATTGAGTAATGACAAAGTTCTTCTTTAAACTAAAGAATGTCATTTGAAATTATTTTCCTCATATAATAATCATTCTTCAGTTGAACAAAACTACTAAAATAAGTTCTCAAGTCATAAAAAATGATAAATAACCAAACAATTGTCCATGGGAAAACTATAAAGTGGTTGTCAATCTAAACGCAGAAATTCATGTGAGATGTGAGTCTGCTCTGCTTACTAGTGTATTCCGAAATGTCTTTCTCAGGTTTGGACCTAAAAGGAGCATTTTGGAGAGATGATTGAACTAAACTTGGCACCTTATACTAGAGAATGCCTGACATTCTCAATACATTATTGACTCTAGACCAGGCAACCAGCGCCGTTTCTCTGCCCCAGATGAGTATGTGTTCTGCTGTTGACCATTTGTGCGACCATCAATAGGACAGTATATATCCAGTGTTGGCTGGTATCAACATACCATACAGATCCATCCATAAACCAGACCTCCAAATATCTTCTGTTACCTGGCTGCAAGAACTAGCCAAACACCCAAGGAGAGGTCAAAGAAGGGTAACAAACCAACAAAGGAAGGTACTGTGGATGTTTGAGCCAACTATTTGTGCAATTTGCGTGTCTTCCAAATCCATTATAGTTGGACTGTGTCTTTCATATATGATCCCAATTCAATGGTAGTGCATGTCTAATTTATTTATTTATTGGAACAGAAAATGTTGAGTTGGTAAAGGAAACTTAGGCCTAATATTTGGTTGATGTCTTATAGCCAGATGTTCAGTCTTTAACAGTCATTAGCTAGGAGCTGCTTCTCAAATGGAGAATTGTTACTGACAGAGGATGAAAAGACACTGCTCAAAATTATGGATCTGCCCAATGTTTCCCTTACTGGAGCTCGGCAGAGTCTCCATAAAGCATCCATAAGTGCAAAAGACACTTAGAAAGTATCATTGGTCATGATACTCAAGTCTTAGGTGGTTTACACAGCAGCCTGGACTTGAAGAACTCTCTCTTTTTATGAGTCCTGCTCCAAACTGGAATCCTTGTAGTTTGCTCAGCAAAATGATCAGAACAGTGTACCCAAATATGGTATATGTTGCCTCCAAAATCCAAAAATCCCACTATGCCTCTTTCTTTGTGGTAGACAGTACAAAGTACAGCAATTTACCTTTACATATGAGGACTTCCCTGATGGCTCAGAGGTTAAAGCGTCCGCCTCCAATGCGGGAGACCCGGGTTCGATCCCTGGGTCAGGAAGATCCCCTGGAGAAGGAAATGGCAATCCACTCCAGTATTCTTGCCTGGAGAATCCTATGGACAGAGAACCCTAGTAGGTTACAGTCCACGGGGTCGCAAAGAGTTGGACATGACTGAGTGACTTCACCTTCACCACGGCAAGTCTATTTCAAACAAGCCCCAGAAAATGGAACGTCATTGCACTGATGTGACAGGTGCCTGGAATTTCTTTCAACTTACCATATAACCTTCTAGCATATTTGTACATTGGTGGCTGAGAGGTTAAAGCGTCTGCCTGCAATGAAGGAGACCTGGGTTCAATCCCTGGAGAAGGAAATGGCAACCCACTCCAGTATTCTTGCCTGGAGAATCCCATGGACGGAGGAGCCTGGTAGGCTACAGTCCACGGGGTCGCAAAGAGTCTGACACGACTGAGCGACTTCACTAAGATATTTAAGATACTTATGAGTTCTTGTTTCTCAAGACAAATTAGCATATTTTCATAGAAAGGATGAATGAGCTTGGAGATCTGTGACATATCAAAAGGCTCAAGATCCTACCAGTTATGTGATGACCAAATACATATTGGTATGAATGTAATTTAAAATAGTGAAGATATACTACTCTATCCAGGTGAAAGTGATCTACTTTTGATTGTCCTTATTAATATAGATAGAGAAAATGGCTTCTAAGTCAATAACTGCATACAGCATACAAGAGGCTATGGAATATCTATGCTCTCATAGACCCATATCTGAAATGAAAATCACAGTTGAAATCACTGCCTTCCTAAAGTGTATAATAACCTGCAATCATCCCCAAGACCCACCTTGTTTTTACACTGGCCATAAGGAGAGTGAGCACTTGAGAGATAACATCACTTTTAGCATCCTTGTTTTGCAATGGTGGTACTCCTCAATAAGTTCCTTTTGTTTTGGTATTGTATAGTGTAGGAGGAAAGGAAACCCGATGGGGATGGGGTGGAGGTGGCTTTGCAGGGTGTCTCCACTTTGGTTCTCTTCCATAACCACTCTTACTCCATGAGCCAGGGAACCATTGTTGAGTTTGTATCAGCTGCCAATTATGGTTATGCCAATGGTACATTCAGGAAATATGGAAATAATCAAAAGATGGCACTGCAGACCTACTGAAACACAGTGAGGAAGAGATTCTGTCAAGGCTCTACAAAACCTCATGCTGTCCAGTGGCTCATAGATGGTATTTCAAGTCCCCAGATATCTTTGTTAACTCATACTTGTGGTTTAATATTTTAATCCAATACTCAGGGAGAATGATAAATGTGTTTTCATATTATGCCAAATAATTAATACTTTTATGAGTTGTTTAGGTTTACTTTTTTAGTTAATTTTTATATCTTAACTGTCTTCTAATAAACATATTATTTTTAAAATATAAATTTTATAAATGCATATAATTAAGTTTTCTTTTAATTAGCCTATTCACAAATATGCTCACTTTTCTTTCTTATTCAAGTTTGAATCCTTTTCTGGATCTTAAAAATAGCCTAGTAGACATTATGTGCAAATGCAAAAATAAAATATTTAATACTAAAAATATTTTAAAAATCAATATCAGATTCACTTTAACAATATTTAGACACTCACAGAACTAGTATTTGCCTAATTTTAGGATGGCAAATTTCAAATGACAGAATTAATAGTGTCTGGAGTACCATGTTGAGAACAGTTCTGAAAATATATTTGGCTTCAGCTGAAAAACTCTGCTCTGATGATATAGTGCTATCTGTCATGGACACTGGAGACTCTGCTACTGACTGATATTCACATATTTGTCATCTAGACCTTAGAAAGTCTGACTGGAAAACTGTCTCTTATGATGTAACATTGCAACTATTGTATATGCTATTCTATTTAGAATCAGAGATAGTTTTTTTTTAATTAGAAATATTTGCATGCTTAAAATGCATCACAATATATCAAATAATTCAAGTATGTAAAATGTGAGTTTGATTTTTCATTTCTTTCCTGATTTTGTCCAACTGGAGTTTTATGTAGCATCTATATGATGAGCTTCCCTGGCTGCTCAGATGGTAAAGAATCAGCCTGCAATGCAGCAGATTCCCAGTCTCTGGATTGGGAAGATCCCTTGGAGGAGGAAACGGCAACCCACTCCAGTACTCTTGCCTGGAAAATCCCGTGGACAGAGGATGCTGGAGGGCTACAGTCCATGGGGTCGCAAAGAGTTGGACACGACTGAGCGACTAACATGCAAACAGATAGGATGTGAAAAGTTTCGAAAAACGTGACTGACACAAATTTCTGGTACAGACTAGCAATGATCTGACATAAACCATTGCACAGGGCTTGAATTGAGTGCTTTTTCCCTTTTGGATCAATAATATCAACTTTCATTCTGGATTGTCTTTAAAATGTTATGTTTAGTAATATGGTTGAAATACTGGTTAGTTAGGCTGTCAAAATATCATCTATCAGCCTATGATTTAGTTTCTCACATTGTCTTATGGAAAATGGAGATTTCTTGTGCAGTTTTCAGTGTCAAAATAAATGTAGTCCTGTCTGAATGCTTCAAACACATTTCCTCAAATTAAATAATGCGCTCAACATGTTGAAATCAGGTACCATTTGAATCTGTGTATCTCCTGATTAAAAGAAGTATTTTGCTAGAAATGTTTCAGACACACTTTATTAGCATATTTCAATTTTCTCTTTTCTATGTTTGCAGAAGGTGTTGTTTGATACCCTTTCTTCATAACATACTGTGTTATCATAATTTGATTAGGATTTAACTTGACTAAATCAGAGGTTAAATGTTTATTAAATGTATAGGAATCTATAAGAATTAACTACCAACCTTTTTCATAGTCTTATCAAGGATATTTAACAAAGTGTTTTGATCAATAAATATCGAAGCTATTTTCAGGTTGAATTTATCCCCTGGTAATTTAATAAAGCCCACTTGGAAAGTTCAAATTATTTCACAAAAATCCATTATTAAAAACAATATTATTTAGATTTTTTTATTGAAGTGAGATTACTCAAAATATTAGTTTCAAGTGTACAACATGATTCGATATTTCTATTAGACACCACATAAGTTTTTTTTTAACTGGCTGTATTCCCTATGCTGTCAATCACATCTGTGTATCTTATTTATTTATACCTTATAGTTTATATATCTCACTTCCTTTCCTCACTTGCCCTTCCCCTCATCTCACTTAGGTTGCCTCCACATTTTGACTTTTGTAAATAATGCTGCTGGGCTTCCCAGGTGGCACTAGTGATAAAGAACCCGCCTCCACCTGCCAATGCAGGAGAAATAAGAGATGCGGGTTCCATCCCAGGGTTGGGAAGATCCCCTGGAGGAGGACACAGCAACCCACTCCAGTATTCTTGCCTGGAGAATCCCATGGACAGAGGAGCCTGGTGGGCTACAATCCATGGGTTTGCAATAGTAGGACATGACTGAAGTGACTTGGAACAGTACAGCAAATAATGCTGCTGTGAACATTAAAGGGGATATGTCTTTTCAAACAAGTGTTTTCATTTTCTTTGGATATAACTCCAGGAGTGGAATTGCTGGATCACATGATACTTCTATTTTTAATATTTTGAGGAAAATCTATACTATTTTCCATAGTGGCTGTATCAGTTTATATTCTATCAGTGTTCTGGAGTTTCCTTTTCTCCACAACCTTGTCAACAATTATTTGTTGTCTTTTTTATTTACTTATTTATTTACTACTATTTTGACAGATGTGAGGTGATATCTCATTGTGATTTTATTTTTTATAGATTAAGTTTACTTATTTATTAATGGCTGGGCTGGGTCTTTGTTGTTGCAAGCCGGTTTTCTCCAGTTGCAACAAGTTGGGGCTACTCTCTAGTTTTGGTGCGAGGGCCTCTCATTGAAGTGGCTTCTCTTGTTGTGGAGCGTGGGCTCTAGGGCACTTGGGCCTATGTATCTGTGGCACATGGGCTCAGTAGCTGAAGCTCCCAGGCTTTAGAGCACAGGATCATGAGTTGTGGGGCACAGACTTAGTTGCTCTGCAGCATGTGTGATCTTCCCGGCTCAGGGATTGAACCTGTGTCTCCTGCATTGGCAGGTGGATTCTTTACCACTGAGCCACCAGTGAAGTCCTCATTGTGGTTTTAATTTGCATTTGCCTGATGATTAGTGATGTTGAGTATCTTCTCATGTGCTTGTTGGCCATGTGCATCTTCTTTGCAAAAATACATATTTAGGTCTCCTGCCTAGTTTTTAATCAAGTTGTTTGTTTGTTTTTGATATTGCATTATATGAGTTCTTTATATACTTTGGATAGTAACCTTTTATCAACTGTATCATTGGCAAATATCTTCTCCATTCTGTAATTTGCCTTTTTGTTTGTTGATGGTTTGCTTTGCTGTGCTAAAGCTTTCTAGTTTGATTAAGTCCCATTTGTTTATTTTTGCTATTTTTTCCCTTGCCTGTGGAGACAGATCCAAAAAGATATTGCTAAGACCTATGTTAAAGAGTGTATTACCTATATTATCTTCTTTCTTTGTGCTTTCAGGTCTTGCATTTAGGCCTTTAATTCATTTTGAGTTTAGTTTTGTATACCATGTGAGAAAGTAGTCCAGTTTGATTCTTTAACATACCTGTCAGATTTCCATAGCATCATTTATCAAAGAAACTTTTCTCCGTTGTGTAATTTGCCTCCTTTTTTGTAAATTAATTGACCTTATGTTTGTGAATATTTTTTCTGGGCTGTATATTCTGCTCCATTGATCTATGACTCTGCTTTTGTGCCAGTAACATATTGTTTTGATTACCGTAACTTTGTAGTATAGTCTGAAGTCAGGGAGCATGAAACCTCTAGCTTTTTATTTTTTTCGCCCCTTCAAGATTTCTTTGGCTACTCAGGGTCTTTTGTTTCCAAATTTCCATACAAACTTTAGGATTATTTGTTATATTTCTGTGAAAGATGTCATGAGCATTTTGATAGGGACTGCATTAAATTTGTAGATTGTTTTGAGTAGTGTGGACATTTTAACAGTACTATTTCTTCTAATCAATGATCATGGATTGTCTTTCCATTTGTTTGTATTGCCTTCAATTCCCTTTATCAATGCCTCACAGTTTTCAAAGAATAGATCTTTTATCTCTACAGTTAAATTTATTCCTAGATGTTTTCTTTTTTGATGTGATTGGAAATGAGATTTTCTTGTTTCCTCTTTCTGATAGTTTATTATTAGTGTACAGAAAAGCAAAATGTTTCTGTATATTAATATTATACTCTGCAAATTTATTGAATTTATTTATTAGTTTTAATAGTCCTTGGTAGCATTTTTAATGTTTTCTATATACAGCATCATGTCATTTGCAAATAGTGACAGTGTTACTTCTTTCCTTCCAAAGTAGATCCCATTTATTTCTTTTTCTTTGTCTGATCACTGTTTCTAGCAGGTACAATACAATGTTAACCAGAAATGGTGAGAGTAAACATCTTTGTATTGTTTTTGATCTTTAAAAAAATGTGCTTAGAATTTCACCATTGAATATGAAGTTACCTGTGGATTCCTCATAAGTAGCCTTTACTTTTTAAGATGTATTTCCTCTATACCAACTTTATCAAGAGCTTTTTTTTTATCATAAATGGATGTTGAATTTTGTCAAATGATTTTTCTGCAACTATTGAGATGATAATGTGATTTTAATCTTTCCTTTTGTTAATATAGTGTATTACATTGATTGATTTGTGAATAGAGTTTATACGTCATCAAAAATGCTAATTCTGATGGAACCCAGCTATGGCTATCATGGGTAAGAGTAACATTCTGGCTAATATTCTAATTATTCTTAATTCTCATCCCATCTGGAAAATAAAAGGCTAACGGATTCATGGACCTTAGGGAGGCTTAAGAAATTTCATGTTTCAGTATCAGATCTCTAAGGTTTAGTTGCAGACATACTATCTAATGCTGTTTGACTTTCTCTATTGGGAGAGAAACTCAATTGATTATCCCATCTTTTCTCCAAGAATAGTCTAACACTAAAGTGCCTCTCTTGCCATTGATGGAAAATTTGCTTTTCTGTGTAGTAAAAGAATCAAACATCATTAGAATCAAGTATCAATTAGTACAAATGATGGTGTGACCACAGATCTTTGAGGAACTAACAATATGTCTGACAAAATAGGAAGAATAAATGAAGGCCAATATTTAGCTTTTAAAAAGCTGCATAACACATGTCCAAGTAATTTATTTACATCTTTTCTAAGTGATCTAAAATTATTTAGGATACTATTTTCTCATGCTTCAAAGAATGTTCAAATAATCATATAAACTATTATGTTCCATGTTCTCTTAATTCATCTTCTGGAAGACAGATGGAAACTTGTCTGTTTTTCTTCAGATAGTTTAGAGAATTTTCTTTCAGATTTTAGTTTATGAATGTAAACCCTAGATTGCACTATGGCAACTATAAGTAACTTTCCAATTTATTGCATGTTTAATGAGAGACAAATCTTATTGCAGACACTGGTTGACTACTCCAACTACTCCCCTTCTTCCTGATTTGGTTCAAAACTTTGTCCTACACATAAAGTCATATACTCCAGGGAATGTTTTCATTCTAAACCTGTATTAACTAATTATGATTGGGATGTTAAGCTGATTGTGATCAATCCATTCACTTTTAGAGAGATTAGTGAAGTAATAATAACTTGATAAAATGTTTGTCAATGAGACAGAAAGGGGGAAAAAAGATCTAGAATTCTGATACAAGTTTCCTTGCTCTTAAAGATGCAAAGGGACAAATGACCCTTTTCTTTCGATGAACATTTTTCAGTGCTACGTGAACAATATAGCAGCGTCTTACAATCATTAAGAAAAAACCAATATGCTAAGGAACAAAATGAAAAGATAATAACAACAAATGGAAAAAATAAAACCATGTATGACTGAATCACTGAATTAAATAAACCTGGAGCTGTCCCAATTTTTTACATTTTTCTTATGATTTTATGAATTTTTTTATGATTTTCCCTAATTGTAGACAAAAGGCACTCCTGAATATTTTCAAAGTTGTATTTTCTCTAATGTCATCTACCTACTAATAAGTATGATTTGTGGAGTGAGTGTGTAAAGAAGATATGATGACCCAAATTTAACTGTAGACTATCAGTCCTTTTATCAAATTTTTCAAAACCAGTTTCCTCTTTGACATTTTGATTAATGTAATTTTAATGTATTCACTTAAGGAATTTTGAAATTACATATTTAAAAATTTGATGTGCTACATACTAAAATAGGTTTACTTTAGTCTTTTATACAAAAAATACAATTTGATTACTTTTTCAGTATTCTTTGTAAAATATTTTTATATAGCCATTACTCATAATGTTCTGAGAGGTAATATTATTATCTGAGCTTTTTTCTCTGTTTTAAGCAAAAATCTTCTGGCCTATGAAAAATTTAATTTGTTAAAACATGATAAACATGCATCTAAATTTAACCCTAATTTGTGAAAATTAGGTTTGTTGTTTGACATTCATGTATCAAGCTTTGGAAGTTTCACATTTAAAATGCAAAACTATGCAAGCATCAAAATGCCATTAATCTTCTATATAATGTATATGTTTTACCTTAAAGAGATAGGTGTATGTAATTTTAATGTCAAACTCAGAATCACCAAAAAGTACCCTGGCAATCAGTGGAAAGGTTTAATAGGTTTTCTGTCTTGTTCTTAATTTGCTGAAATTACAAAATCAATACCTTCAGTTGTAGCTCCAGTTACCCGTTTTACTGCTTTAAGATAAAGTCTACCAGAAAGTAACCTTCACTTTCAATTTGTAGTTGAGAACATCAGGTTGTTCTTGGCCACTAGTTAAATAGCCTGTCCTCAGCCATCCTGGGAAAGATATTCCAGATGTTCTGTGGTTCCATTTCCAAGAGGATACATACTGAAAGGAACTGTGATTAATATAAAACAAAGAGAAATTCGGAGTTTTACACTTTCTCCCTTCCCTTTTCTCTTCACAACACTGAAAATATCTTCATTTATTTATTTAGCGTGAGCTCATCTGAATTCTCACTCTAATCTTCAACTCTGTATCTTAGATTGGCATCAAATGTCCACAGCACTCTCCACCAAAATAAGAAATAGTCTTAGTGTGTCTGAACTCTGTCTTACCTCTAAGATTGTTGTTACAAGGGCACATTTCTGCCACTTTTAAGATAAGGAAATTCTAGCAAGTAAAGTCAGGTTAATACAAAATAGACAAGTAAGTACATTTCTAAGATTTTAGTTTGGGGAAAATGTGATAGATTAAACAGTCACTTTAAATGTCAAAGATATTGGAAGTGACAAAGGGATTTTGAGTATTAAAGCTATATGTTTTTTCATTGTAATGTCTCAGTAAACATGGGCAATATCACTACCAAAACTTCAGCTCTACAGTGTTATCACATAATCTTACATGTATACAGTGTTTACACTGTTTTCCATATTAAGATTTACCTTTTGTGTACCGGAAAAGAAGCAAGAATTTGGGCTTAACTCAAATGCAGGGCTTTTTTCAGTCTCCAGATTCAGAGGTATTCTTCAAGCTATTTAGTAGAGATGAAACATGTCTAAGTAGAAATGAAGATCTTACCAGATTTGCTTCTACATTGATGTTTCACTGTCAACATTTTCTTTGGCTACAAACACATGAGATATTGCCGTTTCATCTCATGACCACTGTGTCTGAGCTACAATAGGAATAATTATACCTCTTTACATGTTTGTCTGTTCTAATAGATTATAGGTCTTTGAGGGAAATGATTACTTATTCATCTAGAACAAACCCCATTAAAATAAGGCATGCAGTGTATTGTCTAGAATATCAGGAAAAATTAAACAAAATGTGAACCAGAATTGAAATCACCATAAACTGCTGATGAACTCAACGTATGAGAAACAGTAACAATTTAAAGGTTGTTACTTCTAAAAGATTCATAGTATTCTGTCTAAGCAAAAGTGAAGCGGGGGAGAACTTTGCTATAGGATACATCACACAAGTAAATTGTTTTTATCTTATTTTGACACTGGTCCTTAGACTATTGGTTATAACCCAGTAGTGAGTCATGACACTGATTTAGTTGGCAGTGTCCGATATTATTTGTCTTGATAGAATGGAAAGAATGGAAGAAAGCTAGACAGAATAGAATAGGAAAAAAAAATGAATAAGAAAGAAATATAATGCAATGAATTACAATATAGTAAAATAGAACAGAAGATACCAGAAAGTACACACTAAATAAAATTAAAGTTTTCTAAAGATTCTTGATTATATATTTGTGTGTGTGTGTGTGTGTGTGTGTGTGCTTAGTCACTAAGTTGTGTTCGACTCTTTGTGACCCCATGGACTATACTAGCTGCAATTTTAAATGTGCTTTACAATGACAGTATTGGTCCAAATGTCTGAAAAAACACAGAGTTAGAATATGAGTTTGGCTGTTCTGTCAGACACCAAAGATAATTTTGGTTTAAATTAAAAAGAGGTTGATTTATGTCTCATGTAAGCATCCTGAGGTAAAGAATCCAAGACTAGCATGGCACCTCCGCAGGATCAGTTCCTGTTCCCCTCCTACCCTGTTGCTCTGCTCTCCTTAGAGATTATCTTTAATCCATGTGATTCAGGATAGCTCACTTCGCTAGCCACGTTTTACTCATTAGGAGAGAAAAAAAGGAAATAAGAGAGCATGACTCGGAAGCTACCCACAGTGCTACGTCTACAGCAGATGCTATACCTCATTTCAAGACAGATTGGAAATAGGATCTTAATTGTAAGCAGTCATCTATCTAGCTAAAAGCCTAGGTTTCAATTACTTTGTAAGATGGGGAGAAAGGAGATTTGGAGACAAATAGCAGTCTTGCCAGTTCTATGTTTGGTAGATATAAATCAGAAATACACAAATCACTTAACAGACATTTATTAAGCATCTACTTACTAGCTATGGACACTGTTCTAGGCACTGAGGATAGAGCAGTTAACAAAGAATGAAAGGTGTCTGCCTTCATGGAACTTATATTCTTTTATATACTGGGGTATATACTTTTTAAACTTCATATTTTCCTGGAAATTCCCTGGCAGTCCATTGCGCAGTGGTGAAGAATTTGCCTGCTAATGCAGAAGACCCCTGAGATGTGAGTTCGATCCTTGGAAAGGGAATATCCCCCTGTAAAGGAAATGGCAACCCACTCCAATATTCTTGTTTGAGAAATTCCATGGACAGAGAAGCCTGGAGGGCTGCAGTCCATGGGGTTGGAAAGAGTTGGACATGACTGAGCTTAGAACTTGGTGCTCTCACTGCTGAGGCCCCAGGTTCAATCTTTGGTCAGGGAATTAAGAGCTCACAAGCAGCACAGAAAGACCAAAAAACAAAACAAAACAAAACCAAAAAAGCCTTCATATTTTCCTGATGCCTCAACACCCCTACAAAGAGATGGTAAGTGTCCTGTCCAGGCAACTTTGCATACCAGTGTAGCAATGATGGTCCTGTCACGTCCCCTTGCTTATCCTATGCTGACTATGACCAAGCGACATGAAAAACACCAATGAAACCCTCTCATGTCTTTGACTGTGTGCTCCTGTGTGACCCTTAACAAAACACTTGCCCATAGGTCCTCACTGTCTCTCTCAGCTCTGCGCCTTAGTACAGGAGCTCACTCCCCACAGCGCCGCCTAGTGGCCCTCTGAATGGCAACCTGTGCCTCCCTCAAGGATCTGTGAGATTTCCCACTTTCATATGCTTCTCCATGGTGTTACTCTGTGTTCGCACCAAACCCAGCATCAGAATACTAGTTTTTAAGTAATTATTTCTTACAACTTAAATACCTTAAAAAATAATCACAGATGCTCATAAAGTAGGATTCATGAGGATGTCCATTGTGGTTTTATTTATAATAATGGTAACCTGGAATGCACTGAAATGTCCATCAATATAAGAAGGGCTAAACTAATTACTATTTCTCTGTTATAGATAATAAGCTTCTGCTAGAAAGAAAGGCAGAGCTATGAATACTAGCAGAGGAAAAGCTCCAAATTATTCCATCAAGTGAAAAATGCAAGTGGCAGAATAATCAGTAAAATAACTGCATGTACTTCTCAGTGGAGAAGGCAATGGCACCCCACTCCAGTACTCCTGCCTGGAAAATCCCATGGATGGAGGAGCCTGGTAGGCAGCAGTCCATGGGGTCCCTGAGGGTCAGACACGACTGAGCGACTTCACTTTCACTTTTCACTTTCATGCATTGGAGAAGGAAATGGCAACCCACTCCAGTGTTCTTGCCTGGAGAATCCCAGGGACAGGGGAGCCTGGTGGGCTGCCATCTATGGGGTCGCACAGAGTCGGACACGACTGAAGTGACTTAGCAGCAGTACTCCTCAACAAATATTCTCATTTATTTTTTCAATCTTTATCTCCTTGTCCCTATATATTCATTATATTTGTATATTTTACCTTCATAGCAAAACTCTGAATCTATATATACTAATTAGTCAGTGAGTTAGTAGTGGTTATTATAGGGACAATGAGTGGGATCTGGGAAGAAGGAAAATATTACATTTTTATGACATAAATTTTATTGTATTTAAATTTTAAAGGAAAATGTCTACAAATTGTCATGCAAGCAAAGTCAAATAACCATGCAACACATACTCTCTTCCTGCTGGAACAACAGTCAATGGAGAGAATTGCCAAGAAGAGAAGACTAGCAGGTAAGTAGTTTCCCAATTCCCATATGTATTACACTGAACAGAGTTCCATTAAAGGTCTCCATCAGACTCCAGTGAGGTACCCTAACACCTGGGGTGTGTGACTTTTTAGCTGCCAGTGTAGGGAAGCCAAAGTCCCTTACCTGGTCACTCAGGGGCCAGGATATAAGAGAAATGTGCTGTGGCAGAATCTTTAATCCAGCACTAGCCCAGAAACTAATTAATTGCAGTAAGAGTACCACTGGTCCCTCTTTGGCCTGATTGCAGGTTAGGGTTCAAGTCTCGCCATTGCCGTTAAATGACATAGCAAAGTGTAAGTCGCTCAGTCGTGTCTGACTCTTTGCGACCCCATGGATTGTAGCCTGCCAGGCTCCTCTGTCCATGGGATTGTCCAGACAAGAATACTGGAGTGGGATGTCATTCCCTTCTCCAAGGGACCTTCCCATTCCAGGGATCGAACCTGGATCTCCTGCATTGGTAGGAGTACTCTTTACCATCTGGGCCACCAGGGAAGTCTAAAAATGATACAGCAAACTGGTTGCCAAATTTGCCACATCAGCATTCTTGCTTAGAGAAGCAGCAACTTCTCTGGCATAATTAAGGAGCCGTGGTCCTAACCTCGAGGTTGGTGAATTTTGATTGCCTTAAGCATGGGGATGTAGCCAGTTTCCATGGGATTTTGTAAAAGATCACATTCTTTTACAGGAAATCAGTCTTGGGCATTATTTTTCACATTTATTTCTTAAGAATCAATATATTTCAAAGTGTAATTTAGAGGTAATACGATAGTTGTTAACATATTAAATTTAGATATAGTAAGGACAATGGTAATCTTATAGAAACTGGTAGGTTTGAGGCAAAAGACTGAGATCCTAGGAGAAAAAAAAATGGCAAATGAGTGTATAAAACTTTGTGAGAAATATGACTTTCAAAGAGGGGTAACACGCAGCTGAGTGGATGAGAGCAGATCCAGAAAGGCCATTTCAGTTGTGTGTGATGAGGGTGTGGGAGAGGCTGTAGAGAACTTCAGGGAGAGTAAAATGAGGAGGAGCCAGAATCAGAGAAGAGAGATCATGATGGGCGAGTGGTGACCGTCCATGAGCCCGAGAATGTAGCCAGAAGGACTGCCCCTAGGTGGGAGAATGAACTCCTTTTCCATCACACCTGGAGGAAACAGAGAAAGGATGGTGCAGAGGCCAACATTTTGTATATTTTTATGATGAAAAGTGAGGGAGGTCCTATTTTATAGTTTCCATTTTATCTGAAAATTTTAATGGAATTCAACTTTTTTTCTAAGAATCAAAGGAAGAATACTCAGCTTGAAAAAAAAAAAAAGAAGGCATTTGAAACAGTTGTCATGGAGGTTAAGAGATGAATTTTTTCAGCAGTGTTCCACATGAATACAAGTGACAACAACTTGCACTATTGTGTTATTTCCCCCAACAGGGCTAAACAGGCTGGGTGCAGATGTGGAAAAGACAGATATTTGGACTGATTCAGAATTGGGAATTTTCCAGTTTAGTGTGAGGGGAAAACCATGAGCTAATGCTGTGCCTAGAGCCCAATACATATAAAACATTCAATAAATCTTGGCTATTGAAGCAATCAATGGGTTACAAAAAAGACTCTCCCAAATGATCTGAAACCCAGTGCAGTGGGAATACAAGCTAGATTAGAAATTTGGAGATGTGGAATTGGATTTCAAGAGGAGAGTGGTTTCCAATAAAGGCATAGTACAGGTGGTCATCAGATAAGTAGGAAAAATGATGTTGTGCAGAGAGTCACTGAAAAAGAGATTAAATACTCAGTACTCTTAGAACTTAACAGAAATGGACAGGAGGTCTAGCGTCCTCAATGTGACTCTTCACTATTTTTCCAGGTCTTGGGAATTGGTGACAAAGGATAGCAATTGCCAAGGAAATGAAGAGAAGCTCATGGTCTTGGTATTCTGGGATTACCCACTGTTTGAGGGCATTGGATGCAGAGAGGCAGGGTCCCATCTTCCGTGCCTATGTTGTTTGTTTGTTTGTTTTAATTTATTTTCATTGGAAGCTAATTACAATTTTGCGGTGGTTTTTGCTATACATTGTTTTTTTGTTCTTGGTGGTGTTGTTTTACTGGTGGAAAAGGAAAAGTAGATTTACTCAGGAAGTCAGCAACCTGGGAAGATGGTGCACCAATGCCCTAAGACCATCTCCATGTGGCTAGTTAGGAGAGAGGTTTTAAAGGCAGTGTGAGGGAGAGGGCTGCAGGGTGCTTGAACAGCTTGTGCACGATTCTCAGATTGGTTGGTATCAAGGTAAAGTCTCAGGCATCGGCAATCTTCTGACTGTAACTGGTCTGGGATCTACATGATTCTGGTTAGCAGTTTTCATCTGATGGGAGTTCTGCTTCCTGTAGAAATAACTGAGGAGTGTGTGTTAGACCCTTATCTATATCTTTCAGAGAAGTGGGAGTTCAGCGACTCTGCTATGTGCCAAGCCTTTGTAGTTTATTTTTATGATTTGTACTTCAAATTTGGTTTCCTTCTCATAAACAGTTGCTTTCTCAGAACATTTGAAGAAGTGTTGTGCCATTTTGAATTGTTTCACATCAGAATATTATTCAGTTCAGTTCAGTTCAGTCACTCAGTCGTGTCCGACTCTTTGCGACCCCATGAATCACAGCACGCCAGGCCTCCCTGTCCATCACCAACTCCCGGAGTTCACTCAGACTCACCTCCATCGAGTCAGTGATGCCATCCAGCCATCTCATCTTCTGCTGTCCCCTTCTCCTCCTGCCCCCAAGCCCTCCCAGCATCAGAGTCTTTTCCAATGAGTCAATTCTTCACCTGAGGTGGCCAAAGTACTGGAGTTTCAGCTTTAGCAGCGTTCCTTCCAAAGAAATCCCAGGGCTGATCTCCTTTAGAATAGACTGGTTGGATCTCCTTGCAGTCCAAGGGACTCTCAAGTGTCTTCTCCAACACCACAGTTCAAAAGCATCAATTCTTCAGCACTCAGCCTTCTTCACAGTCCAACTCTCACATCCATACATGACCACTGGAAAAACCAGAGCCTTGACTAGACGGACCTTTGTTGACAAAGTAATGTCTCTGCTTTTCAATATGATATCTAGGTTGGTCATAACTTGTCTTCTAAGGAATAAGCATCTTTTAATTTCATGGCTGCAATTACCATCTGTAGTGATTTTGGAGCCCCCCAAAAATAAAGTCTGACACTGTTTCCACTTTTTTCCCATCTATTTCCCATCACTTCATGGGAAATAGATGGGGAAACAGTGTTAACAGTGTCAGACTTGGGTTGGATTCTTCTGCCAAAAGTTATAGCTGTGTAGATGTGACAAAACTTAGTGTGTCCTGGATGTATAAAAGACTGACTCTCTGAACACATAGTCCAGACAAGCAATAACGTTTTTGATGGACATCTTTAAGGACTGGAAGTAGATGTGTGGATTGACAAAACTAGTTTTGGGCTTGAAGATGACAATACTAAAAATAGACTAAAGGATATAGCTTGGTTCACTGTGCTACAGAATTCCAGAGGGAAAGCAAGTAGCAATGACAAAGTTTATTTGTAATGCCACTTTTATTGTAACTCTAATGGAAACCAGGAATTGACTTGCTTAAGATATAAACCTGATGATTAGACTACATCATCTGGTCTTGACACCACCAAAGCCATTTGTTTCAATTCAGGCTGAGAAAAAGTCAAATCGTTCGTCTAGAGAATAAACAAATGCCAACCAGTTCAATGACCATCCTTCCAGTTTGTTGTGATTGGTCATGTTTTCAGCACACTCATCTCAGCAGGCTCAGAACCCCAAATCTATATTTAATTTAAACATTACACCATCACACAAAAATCTTCCAACAAACTCACTGTCATTTAAAGAGAAAGGACAAAAGCAACTCCTTACCAAAAGTACTTTATTGTCTCAAAAGAAATAATAATAATTACAAATATATAATTTTTAATCCAAGAAAATTGATTTTTTAAAAAAATCCTTTTTCTTTCGTTGTGCTTCTTAAAGGAGTTAGGAGAAGTTTGCACTGTAACTGATAACTTTAGCTTCATGCAGAAAAAGCAAGGAAAATATTACATAAGATTTGAGAACTAAAAGTAGACTTAGCTGGCATTTGAATTCAGATTTAAAACCTTCATCAAAAAGACTTCCCATTTATTAAGTGATCGTTTTATCTGTTGTTCATTTCTCTTTCCTGGTAAGAAAGAGCACAACTGGAAGAGATTTTAGAGAAGGATCTATTAACAGAGATGTAATTGGGTTTAAGAGAACAAAGAGGCCAGTCTAGTTCTGAAAAAGCAGGGGGAGAAAATTGAGTTACTGGAAGCCAGTGGGAACTGAAGGCATGAGGAGGAGCCTTAGACTAGAGAGAGACCAAGTAAGTAACACAAATTGCTGCTCAGAGCAGGAGGAACAGAGAAAAAACACCCAGACTTCTCTTCATCTTCTCCCTCATCCTCCCATCTCATTCTGATTCTTCCCATAAACTGAAACAACCAAAAGTCAGTAGGTGAGGGAGACTAGGTTATGCAAAACAGGTATCACACCTTAGGGAAGAAAGTAGATTCAGGGAGGGACAAGATGGGATCCAGAAGTTCTAGGAGGGGAGAAAGAGATAACCAGAGAATATCAGCCCAGATGGACCAAGTTTCCATGTACCATGAAACAGAGCCTAGCTGTTCAGTTACTGACTCTGCCACATAGTCATTTCATAGACTTGTGCAATCCACCCCCTTCTCTGATCCCTGATTTTCTTTCATAAAGATACCTGTGAGAGGGTTGCATTCTTACAGGATTTGCAAATTTTCCTAATGTTAGGTTTTAGGGGTGGGTGAGTTACTATTTAAAAAAAGGAAAGTACTTAAATACTGACCATCTAGGGTTGGAAACTAATTTGAAAAAGAAAATAAGAAAGATAAAATGGTCTAGAGGAATTTCCCTGCTGGGCCAATGGTTGAGAATCCACCTTCCAATGCAGGCAGGGAACACGGTTTCCATCCCTGATCAAGGAACCAAGATCCTACATGCCACTGGCCAGTTAAGCCCACACAGCAATGAGAGAAGCCTGAATACTGCAAAGAAGACCCAGAGCAGCCCCCCCAAAAAACCCCAAAAGGTCTAGAGATGGAATTAGTTGAGGCAAGCACAAATTTGTCACTGTTTGCCAAACGGCGGCATTGATGACTCCATCAACATTCATGAACACCTTGATGTAGCTACCCAGGAAAATAGAAAGAAAAAGCCCTTTCAAGAGTCCAGATTATGTACCAGAGGCATAACACAGGCTCTTAAATATTGTACTCAGGTTGTTTAAACCCTTTATATTCTTTCTATTTTCACTTCCTGCTTTCATTTGAAATTTAATTCACTCATCTATTCACTAGTAATGGAATTAGCATTTCAGTTCAGTTCAGTTCAGTTGCTCAGTCATGTCCGACACTTTGCGACCCCATGAATTGCAGCACGCCAGGCCTCCCTGTCCATCACCAACTCCCGGAGTTCACTCAAACTCATGTCCATCGAGTCGGTGATGCCATCCAGCCATCTCATCCTCTGTTGTCCCCTTCTTCTCCTGCCCCCAATCTCTCCTAGCATCAGGGTCTTTTCCAATGAGTCAACTCTTCGCATGAGGTGGCCAAAGTATTGGAGTTTCAGCTTCAGCATCAGTTTAGTTTGAACAAAATCCTGTACTAGATTCCTAGGACACAAATATGGAAATGACATTATTTGTCACTTGAGGACTTCTTACAGATATAAACTAACTTATAGTTGCAAGGAAAAGATCTGTACTTAATCTGTAAATTCTCTGCCAGCATTAAGGGGAATGTTAATAGAAAACTCGAGTACTGTTACATTTAAAATTTTTTTTCCACTTGCCTGACATATTTCAATATAAATTATTAAATTCATTTACAGTGTGTGTTGGGACTTAGGGGACTTTTTTTTTTTTTTAATTCTATTATAGTATCTTATCTTATTGACAGAAAGGTCCAGTTATTGCTGTTTCTGGGATCTAGAAGATCTTTTGGAATATCTCACAATTTCAGAAGAAGAAAAATCTGCAAACAATCTAGATATTTAGCTTAACATAAAAATGAATTCTGAGATGGCAATACCTTATCTTTAATTATAAATAATATTTTCCAGAAAGCATCTTAACTCTCTCCCCACTGTTAAGGTTTTAAAAAGTTGCCATCTGACATAATCAAATTAAATCTGTTCATATAATCCACTATGATTAAGTTGTCAATATAATAAAATTCTAGATAAATGATTGATCATTGGCCTTTTTACAAAGCATCATGATTTTGTTTATGTTTTGTTGGTTTTATTTGTTATTGTTATGTGCCTAGCTTCGCTTATTTCAGAAAACAAATAAGGCATTTGTAATGATGGCTATTTCCATGAATTTTATTTACAACATTTTGAATTCATAAAAATAAAACCATTTTACTAGAACCTGAAAATGCAAACAAAATTTTTGTAAGCGATATGATTCTTGTGTGAATGAGATGATAAGTTGATATCTGACATTTTCATTGGATCAAGAATTTAAGTGTATGGATACAGCCAGGCCCAGACAGGGCTGTGACGCTGCATAACTTCACAGGAGCTCCATATTGAACAAGATGGTGCCCAGAAAGGGTCAAACACTGCAGCTCAGAGCCAGCATCGACTAGCACAAGTCAGAAATTATACAGTATTTTCATTTTTATTAATCTATGCTTTAATACCCCAGTGATTTGGGGCAGCAAGATTTGTTATTACTGTAAAGGCTGTGACCCAAGGGTGTTTATTTGGCATCTATAGTACAATGGTTGTTGCTACATTGTACTTTTAGATCTGGTCTTAAAGAACTAGCATTCTACCTTGAATTCTTTAATTTACACTCTATTAATTAATATAATCCAGAATCAAAACACATCACCATCATACGTGATGCCATAGGGCTGTGGTGCCACCACTACCACCTTGCTATTTTTATCATTTCAACCATTATTAACATAACTAGCACTAACCCCAAAGTTCAGCAGAGACCTCTGCTTTCATGCCTTGCCCAGTGGATTTACCTCCTGTGGCTGTTACACCCACTAATCCTATATAAATTTGTCATCACGTTGAGTTGTGTTCCTTTGGCTGCCAGTGACTAGGCTGATTTCCCCAGTACAGTTTTCTATGTGGTTTCAACTTTCTCTGCACCATAGTTCCTAACTGATCCTATTTAAATTGTAAAAGCATTAAGCACCATATCAGATTTAATAGCATTTATAAATGTAAAAAGTGAAAAATCAGGCACTGTAACCTAAAAAGAAGTAGTCTTCAAGTGAATTGGAAATATGATTGTAAAACCAGACATCCACAGACCTTCATTTTGGTCTCTGCTAAGCTCTTTTAAAATATTCCCAATCATAAACCACCTTCCTCTCATCCCTCTGCCATTCACCTCCACTGACGGCACATGCTCTTCTCTACATCCTAATTCTCTGACCTGATGAGATAGTGCCACGTCTTCTCAGACACATCCTGTGCTCCTCGCAAGCAGCTCTCCTTCCTATTTGTAAACTTATCATGTTCTTTCTGACTGTTTTTCAGAAACCCAAATTGGGCAATCGTAGTTTAATATTTTATACTCTGTAAAGGTGGAAAGTATTTTGGGGACATATATTAAGCATTTGGAATGATGTTAAACATTAAGACACAATGAAAGATGCAACATGTTAGGTAATAATTTGCCTTTGGGATGTTCTCACTCTAGTTGGGGAAATAAAACATGAAAAGTAAATAAGAATAAATTTATAATTTGTAATTAAAGATAATAAAAGAAAGATTCTCAAAAGGCTGCACAGAGTAATCTCTTCAAAGAATTAGGGAATAATTTTTAGGACAGTTGAGATGAGTACAGCTGGTAAGTAGGCTGGGAAGAGAATATTCTAGTGCATGCCATATTACAAGTGCAAGTAATGATATAGATGACCGAAAAGGATCATAATGAGTAAAATTTTTACTAAAGAGAACAATTTAAGAAGGAGGTTGGGGAGATGCCAGAAGGCATGCAGCGGGGAGAAGGCAGGATTCAAATTATTCAGAACCATCAGTAATAAGCCAAATCATCTCACCTTCATCTGAGAAACAATTAAGAGCTATGAAAGATTTTGGAAATGGATAGTAATGGATCCACTTATCTAGTGATAGTGTAAAGGATGGTTTGGGTTGCAGAAAACTAGCAGCAAGACAAATCAAGAGGCTATTACAGTAGGTTCTAGTGTGCAGTGATAATTTACAGAATCAACAGAGAAGCAATGGGAAGAGAGAGATGAGCCATCTTGAAGAACTAATAGGCACTAGTTTCACTTATTCACTAAGAAAGAAGAAAAAAGGGAGTCAGAAATGATCCTAGAGTTCTTTTGAGTTGAGAAGATGATAGAGCCCTTTTTAAGGCAATGGCACCCCACTCCAGTACTCTTGCCTGGAAAATCCCGTGGATGGAGGAGCCTGGTGGGCTGCAGTCCATGGTGTCTCGAAGAGCCGGACACAACTGAGCAACTTCACTTTCACTTTTCACTTTCATACATTGGAGAAGGAAATGGCAACCCACTCCAGTGTTCCTGCATGGAGAATGCCAGGGATGGGGGAGCCTGGTGGGCTGCCATCTATGGCGTCACACAGAGTCAGACACGACTGAAGTGACTTAGCAGCAGCAGCAGTATAGTTGCCGGAGAAGGCAATGGCACCCCACTCCAGTACTCTTGCCTGGCAAATCCCATGGGTGGAGGAGCCTGGTGGCTACAGTCCATGGGGTTGCTAAGAGTTGGACACAACTGAGCAACTTCACTTTCACTTTTCACTTTCATGCACTGGAGAAGGAAATGGCAACCCACTCCAGTGTTCTTGCCTGGAGAATCCCAGGGACAGGGGAGCCTGGTGGGCTGCCGTCTATTGGGGTCGCACAGAGTCGGACACAACTGAAGCGACTTAGCAGCAGCAGCAGCATAGTTGCTTTACAATGTGTCTACTGTTCTACAGTGTTCTACAATATTTCTTCTAGTGTTTCCACAATGTTGTACTATAGCAAAGCAAATCAGCTATATGTATACATATATCCTTTCTTTTTTGGATTTTCTTCCCACTTAGTGCACCATAGAGCATCGAGTAGTTTCCTGCGCTATATAGTAAGTTCTCATTAGTTATCTCTTTGATGCATCGTATCAGTAGTGTGTTGAGTTGAGAAGATGGTAGAGTTCTTTAGACACCAGCTTTGGAAAGTTCATTTAGAGGAAAATATGAATTCAGTCTTTAAAAAGATACATATTCAGTTATACATATGCATCACATTTACAAATGACCTCTGAAGTTTAAGAGAGTTAAACTCTCTCAAGGTGCATAGTTTGTACAGTCGACAGAGACGGAGTATTTACAAGCACAATACGACATGCTGTAAACTCAAAGGGAAGGAAGTGTAGATACACAAACTAGCGTCTCAATAAGCGCAGAGTGATACTTAATTGAGTTACTTGATGATCATGCAGCAATGTGAAAACAAAGCTCTGAAAATAGTCTATCATAGATGGCTTCCTTGATAGCACAGTTGGTAAAGAATCCACCTGCATTGGAGAAGACCCCAGTTGGATTACTGGGTATGGAAGATCCCCTGGAGAACGGATAGGCTACCCACTCCAGTATTCTTGGGCTTCCCTTGTGGCTCAGCTGGTAAAGAATCTGCCTGCAATGTGGGAGACCCTGGGTTCCATCCCTGGGTTGGGCAGATCCCCTGGAGAAGTGAAAGGCTACCCACTCCAGTCTTCTGACCTGGAGAATTCCATGCACTACAGTCCATGGGGTCACAAAGAGTCAGACACAACTGAGAGATTTTTACTTTCACTTTGAACAAAATCCTGATCTCTGTTAGACCACAGACTGTGACCTCAGATCACATATGATTTATGACAGCATCTACTACAGTTTTGTATGTAGTGCAATAAGTATGCATTCTAGCTGTGGAAAGCAGGGCTTCTAATGAAAACATGGACTTCCCAGTTGGCAGCAGTGGTAAAGAGTCTGCCTGCCAATGCAGGAGACATAAGAGACGCTAGTTCAGTCCCTGATTTGGGAAGATTCCTTGGAGTAGGAAATGACAACTTGCTCCAATAGTCTTGCCTGGAAAACCCCATGGACAGAGGAGCTTGGAGGGCTATGGGCCATGAGGACACAAAAAGCTGGACATGACTAAGCAACTGAACACAATGAAAATATAATTATTTATCTAATTTAAATTTGGAAAACTCAGCAGTGGCCACAGGACTGGAAAAGGTCAGTTTTCATTCCAATCCCTAAGAAAGGCAATGCCAAAGAATGCTCAAACTACCGCACAATTGCACTCATCTCACATGCTAGTAAACTAATGCTCAAAATTCTCCAAGCCAGACTTCAGCAATATATGAACTGTGAACTCTCTGATGTTCAAGCTGGTTTTAGAAAAGGCAGAGGAACCAGAGATCAAATTGCCAACATCCACTGGATCATGGGAAAAGCAAGAGAGTTCCAGAAAAACATCTATTTCTGCTTTATTGACTATGCCAAAGCCTTTGACTGTGTGGATCACAATAAACTGGAAAGTTCTGAGAGAGATGGGAATACCAGACCACCTAACCTGACTCTTGAGAAATCTGTATGCAGGTCAGGAAGCAACAGTTCGAACTGGACATGGAACAACAGACTGGTTCCAAATAGGAAAAGGAGTATGTCAAGGCTGTATATTGTCACCCTGCTTATTTAACTTATATGCAGAGTACATCCTGAGAAACACTGGACTGGAAGAAACACAAGCTGGAATCAAGATTGCCGGGAGAAATACCAATAACCTCAGGTATACAGATGACACCACCCTTACTGCAGAAAGTGAAGAAGAGCTGAAAAGCCTCTTGATGAAAGTGAAAGAGGAGAGTGAAAAAGTTAGCTTAAAGCTCAACATTCAGAAAACGAAGATCATGGCGTCTGGTCCCATCACTTCATGGGAAATAGATGAGGAAACAGTAGAAACAGTGTCAGACTTTAATTTTTGGGGCTCCAAAATCACTGCAGATGGTGACTGCAGCCATGAAATTAAAAGACACTTACTCCTTGGAAGAAAAGTTATGACCAACCTAGATAGTATATTCAGAAGCAGAGACATTACTTTGCCGACTAGTGTCCGTCTAGTCAAGGCTATGGTTTTTCCTGTGGTCACGTATGGATGTGAGAGTTGGACTGTGAGGAAGGCTGAGCACCGAAGAATTGATGCTTTTGAACTGTGGTTTGGAGAAGACTCTTGAGAGTCCCTTGGACTGCAAGGAGATCCAACCAGTCCATTCTGAAGGAGATCAACCCTGGGATTTCTGTGGAAGGAATGATGCTAAAGCTGAAGCTCCAGTACTTTGGCCACCTCATACGAAGAATTGACTCATTGGAAAAAACTCTGATGCTGGGAGGGATTGAGGGCAGGAGGAAAAGGGGATGACCCAGGATGAGATGGCTGGATGGCATCACTGACTCGATGGACGTGCGTCTGAGTGGACTCTGGGAGATGGTTATGGACAGGGAGGCTTGGCATGCTGCGATTCATGCGGTCACAAAGAGTCAGACACGACTGAGTGACTGAACTGAACTGAATTCATATAGTCAATATATACTTGCAGATGTGAGGCAGTAGAACTAATATTGTAACCGCAGCTGTAAGGTATCTTATTGAAATAACTATTCTATCATTCCCAAAGAAAAGCTGTATTTTTATAAAGATGTCATAGGGTGGTAATGGCATTGTTATCCTCTGATATGTTGATTTGAAGCATATGAAAATTGAAAACCCCAAAGAGTAGAATATTGCTAAATTTATATATTCTACTTATAGCTTACACTCATATCTTAAACAGGTTTCTAATTTTTAAAATTCAACTTTAAAACTTTATAATTATCTGGTATAAATTAGCTGATTTTGCTTTCTTTGACTTACAAATATTCTATTTTCCATTATATTTGAATCCCAAAAAATTTCTTATATTTTATTTACAAACATAAGAAAAAGATCATACAATGATCATTCTACTACAGAACCTAAAATTAAATAAAAATCTGGTAACTATTTGACTATTTGGACAAAATACACATTTTGACAAGTAGTAAAAACAAAAAGGTATACCTTTGTCCACTTAACATAGTGTCTGCACTGATCCTATTAACAAGATTCTTCCAAATTCTGTTTTACTTTCTATTCCTTGGAAACAAAGCCAGTTTATTTAAATGTATCAAAATGCTAAACCAAGGGTACAAAAATTACTTCTAAAATATTGATCTATTTTTAAAGTAGATTGGACAGTTCAGCATCGGTACATCATGAAGCTCAGTACAAAACGGATTTTCTTCTTTCAAGGCAGGCACTATCATAATGTACTTGCTAAATGCATGCATTTGATATAAGAAAATTATGGTAATGTGACATTCCTACTACATGATGGAATATTCTTTTAGATAGTGAAACATATTAATAACACACATGATAGAGTTCTTTTTGGTTCCTGACATTTAGAACCAAATTTTTCAAAGGTTGTCTTCATTATGTATGTATACAGGAAATCTAAACCACACCACGCATACAAACAAATGCCTCAGCCTTTGCTTCAGTAGAATTTTGCCCAAGTCAACAGGTGATCAAAATTCTCTAGTTCTTTTAAATACAGTTCTTAAAGAAAACTAAAGGAAAGCATTTCTTGAGAAATTATTTGCACTGACACAATCTTTGGAGATAAGCTTGTCTTACCTTGTGATAAAAGCATTTGGGATAAAAAAGAACATTAAATCAATGTCTCCTGTTTAAATTCTGCCAAATAACATGTCCTAGGATTCTGTATGTTTGTTTGCATCTACTCATGAATATGCAGGTGCCTTTATACACAGACCTAACTATTATGTTTACATGTATGTATAGATACGTAGTGGTGGTTTAGTCGCTAAGTTGTGTCCTTGCTTTGCGACCTTATGGACTGTAGCCCACCAGGCTCCTCTGTTCATGGGATTTCCCAGGCAAGAATACTGGAGTAGGTAGCCATTTCCTTCTCTAGCAGATCTTTCCAACCCAGGGATGAAACCTCAGTCTGCTGCATTACAGGCAGTCCCTTGCATTGCAGGTGGATTCTCTACCAGCTGAGCCACCAGGAAAGCCCATGTACAGGTTTATATACATATATATCTTTGTGGCTAAAGTTAAATAACATACTAGGGAAGTCATTGCAAAAGTTTTCATGTCATCAATCTGATCACTTTGTCTCAGATTCTAACATAGCCACTCCCCCCAGATAAACCTGTGTGCACACACCTGCAGCCTCTGTGTGCCATTTCCGGGTTCAGTACAGCTCTGGTGTCTAATCACAGAACTTCCCAGCTGCTGCTGTCACTGCTGTGACTTAGCAAACATGTCTTCGTAGATTTGTTTTAGACGACTTTGTTACTTTTTAAAGGAATAAATAAAATTGCCTCATGTAAATAATTTTGACATATTCATTATTAATGCTGATTCATAATTCCCAAGAGGCAGCCATTATACAATACCACAGAGCCCCAATCTGGAAGTTAGACCTCATGGATATTTGAACTCCTCTCTCCCAGTACTGGCTTTATTGATAAGGCACTTGACTTCTCTGTTCTTGGTACCTTTATCTTCCAACTATGAATACTAATAATCATAGAACATATTCAGCATGGAAAAGTGCCTATAAAGCACTTAAATGTGTACCTGCACTTGAAAACATTAATTGTAGAGTGTTATTATTTTCAAAGTTTGTCTCTTAAGGCATTGATTTGCTCTGTTTTTGGTTATCATTGGACTATCCTTTTTCATATTATATGTATGAAATATGTAATGGCCTTTTTCATATTACATTGTATCCATTGCACTAATTTATAGACTACTAAAATTTCCACTTGCAGTGACTGGAAAAAATTGGAGCCTTTTGGGTTTTTTTTGCTTTGTTTTACTTTGCCAACTATCATTCCTCCATGAAATAAACTCATGACCTGAATGAAAGCACAGTAGAAATTGGCATTACCATCAGACTTATTCCACTGCAAAATGTGGCAAGGTGAATTGGAGGTCAAGGCCCATTCTTATACATTACTTTCACTATCCAAAAAGATAGTGATGTTTTATAATTTAAGACATAAGACACTCTCAAACATATAACATGATGCTTATGCTTTATCTGTTTCCTGAATTTAAAACATTGGAAAGTTTAATAATACCTTTGCCAACATTTGGTAAAAACTTGAGATTGGCTACTGGGTGTTAATTACAAGAAATTAGAAAAAAAAAAACTATTTTAATTTATTCACTTGGATTTTATTGTAGATTCTATATGATTAGTTAGCACAATATGGAATACAATGATGCTGAAGCCAGGCAATTTGGCTTCAACAATATATATCTAGGAGCATAGCACAACACAAATTAATCTATAAAATAATCATTTTCATTAAAAAAAAATTTGGTAATGCTGTGCTTTGATAGCACAGCAGCACAAATACTGGTACAAAGGGAGATAAAGGAAGGAAACAGATTGGAAGATCAGGACACCAAAACCAGTTTGTTTGTTTCTTTGTTTTTCTAGGCAAGGGTTTTCAGTTTTCTAAATCTCAATTTAGCACCTTCTACTACAAGATGATATAATTTGACTAGATTTGGAGAGGAAAGAGGGCCCAATGTCGACTCTGAATGGTAACTCCCTCAAGTTGTATTGAGACTCATTTTTAGACTCTATTTCTATCTTGCCAAGGGGGAATGATGCAGTGGAAGAGGATGAAGGCGGTGACAGATCATGTATTTTTATGACTGCATAATTATATAAATAAATAAGATTCTTTATAGCTCTAAAAAAGTATTAATTACTTATGGCCACTCTGAAAATCATTTAAAATAACACTTTCAGGTGTATCCTTTTTTAAATAAATTTTAATATATAATCATGACATTCAACTGAAATGTATTTGACCTCATAAAGGAAGAAGTATGACTCTGTTTTTAAGTATAAATTTTTTAATTAAAAACATCCAAATTACTCAATATGACTTGGTTTACATCACTTGAAAAGTGTTGTGTGCTTGGAAAATTGTTTGCGCTACACAATAGATGTCTGAATCTCCTTAAATAACAAAGCAGAAATGAATGTGGGTTGTGAACAGTGGAAATGCTGTAGATTCAGTAACTTCTTGAGAGCAGAGGCAATGTCTTAGTTAACTTTGTGTCCCTCCCTAGAGTCTAATGTGAATAATATGCCATAATCTTAAAAGATGATGCTGGGAAGTGCTGCACTCAATATGCCAGCAAATTTGGAAAACTCAGCAGTGGCCACAGGACTGGAAAAGGTTAGTTTTCATTCCAATCCCAAAGAAAGGCAACGCCAAAGAATGCTCAAAACACCGCACAATTGCACTCATCTCCCACGCTAGTAAAGTGATGCTTAAAATTCTCCAACCAGGCTTCAGCAATACGTGAACTGTGAACTTTCAGATGTTCAAGCTGGATTTAGAAAAGGCAGATGAACCAGAGATCAAATTGCCAACATCTGCTGGATCATCGAAAAAGCAAGAGAGTTCCAGAAAAACATCTATTTCTGCTTTATTGACTATGCCAAAACCTTTGACTGTGTGAATTACAATAAACTGTGGAAAATTCTGAAAGAGATGGGAATACCAGACCACGTGACCTGCCTCTTGAGGAACCTATATGCAGGTCAGGAAGCAACAGTTCAAACTGGACACGGAACAACAGACTGGTTCCAAATAGGAAAAGGAGTACATCACGGCTGTATATTGTCACCCTGCTTATTTAACTTATATGCAGAGTACATCATGAGAAACGCTGGGCTGGAAGAAGCGCAGGCTGGAATCAAGATTGCCGGGAGAAATATCAATAACTTCAGATATGCAGATGACACCACCCTTATGGCAGAAAGTGAAGAACTAAAGAGCTTCTTGATGAAAGTGAAAGAGGAGAGTGAAAAAGTTGGCTTAAAGCTAAACATTCAGAAAACTAAGATCATGGCATCTGGTCCCATCACTTCATGGCAGATGGATGGGGAAACAGTAGAAACAGTGGCTGACTTCATTTGGGGGGACTCCAAAATCACTGCAGATGACGATTGCAGCCATGAAATTAAAAGACGCTTACTCCTTGGGAGGAAAGTTTTGACCAACCTAGACAGCATATTAAAAAGCAGAGACATTATTTTGTCAACAAAGGACCATCTAGTCAAGGCTATGGTTTTTCCAGTGGTCATGTATGGATGTGAGAGTTGGACTATAAAGAAAGCTGAGCACCAAAGAATTGATGCTTTTGAACTGTGGTGTTGGAGAAAACTCTTGAGAGTCCCTTGGACTGCAAGGAGATCCAACCAGTCCATTCTGAAGGAGATCAGCCCTGGGTGTTCATTGGAAGGACTGATGTTGAAGCTGAGACTCCAATACTTTGGCTGCCTGATGCAAAGAGCTGACTCATTTGAAAAGACCCTGATTCTGGGAAAGATTGAGGGCAGGAGGAGAAGGGTACCAGGGAGGATGAGATGGTTTGATGGCATCACCGACTCAGTGGACATGGGTTTGGGTAGACTCTGGGAGTTGTTGATGGACCGGGAGGCCTGGCATGCTGTGGTTCATGGGGTCGCAAAGAGTCGGACTCGACTGAGCGACTGAACTGAACTGAAATGTGGATAAAATTATACTGTTCAACTGATCTAACTTCCATTGAAACATTTACTGAATATTCAGATATTCTAGTACTAAGCAGTGTTATTTGCTGATATCAAAGTTTTATTTTTTTTTCCTTAAACCAGTTATTCACAGTTTGAGATCATTTTCACAGTAAAAACTCATTTGTGAAATTTTTTACCAACATTGTGGTCTAGTTTCTGGCTATACAGCACAGAGGAGAGAACTTAACATTTCAAGATCCTCTTGACTCTAGTTTAGTATGTGTTGGATCTTAGCTTTGGGCACAAATTGGATTCCCAGGAAATGGGCTTGGAGATAAAGATTAGTGTGCAAGAAGGTTCTCAGCAAATGTCCGAGGAATAAAATTCTGGAAAGGGAAAGTAGGAAAGCAGGATTGAGAAGTGGGAGAGAGAAGCTGAGATGTAACACATTCTCAATGAGGATTTCAACCATTTATAGCGGAGGTTCAGGAGCTAGGAAGACCCTTAAGCGTTGTCTCAAGTTGAGGCTAAGCTTCCCTTGTGTTTTTCACTAGGAGTGGGTCTCCCCAGAAACCCAGTATGTACTTGGGTCAGACACTTCTGTTCAGCTCCTTAGGGGCTGGGCAGCCGAGACCTGGTTCAGGTGTCATTTGCTGCCGAGAAGGAAGTAAGTCCTTCGTTTCTGAAGGGACTTTGCCTCATACACCACACTGTCTATCTCAGTACAGTGGTTCTCTCCTAAGACAGAGGAAATTGTCTAAGCACAAAACAACACAGGCATAAAGACCATCCCATCATACGTTTGGCCATCATTTCTAAGAATTCTGAGAGAAGAAATGTCAGTTATTAGTAGGTATAACCCTAATTAATTTGGAATGTTGGCTCCGACTGTGGCTTGTGCTGGGCCACGTGGCCAGGGTGGCAGGAGGCATAGAGGTTGCACTAACTTTGCCAGCCTTGCCTTGGTGAGAGGCTGCATCTGCCCAGAGGAAGGAATTGTCTTATTGCAATCTGCTTACCATCAGGTCAATGTATTCAGCTTTTACAGAGGTGCTGGGTGTTTTAGTAAGGGCTCAATCTTTATTGATATTCTCACTCACATATAAACACTGTGAACACAAATATAGCCTACTTTATTCCTTTGTTTTTCTCTTTCAGATGTAAGCAATGATTGTGTTGGCAGTGGTAAAAGAATTCCATTTTTCTCCTATGAGCCTAATGGGTTGCATATTGTCAAGAAACACTATTTTTAACATATATACGTGTCACATGATAGCCTTATTTACATTGCTACACAAAACAATGCCAGAAGAAACATGGCAGTACAAAGTAAATTGTATTACTTAAGCATTTTGAATGATTGCTTGATTTTTAGAACACCTGAACACTTCCAATACTAAATTCCATAGGATCTGAAATTTAAGAGGAAAATTTTGAAAGAAAAATATTAAGTGGTTTATTTTTATATGTACTAAAAAGTCAACATCTTTATGAATTCTACTAAATGTCTACCTATTAATCATTTATTGTCATAAATTTTAATCTGCATTTCTACTATTTGACATATTGCTGGCTGTATACATAAAATAATACAAAGTAATAATGACAACAAATATCCTTAGAATTTTTGAAGTTTACATCTGTGTTCTCATTTGTTTATATATGTGAGATTATATACAGAGACGACCCATTTCCACTGTTCTTCAAGTCAGATCAGAGTATTTAGGTAACAGTGCCACCTATTGCTATAAAATTGAAGTAACCCTGTTTGTCATCATTCTCATAGTATTTCATACTACAATTCTCCTGTTTCCTTTAGCCTAAGTTTGCATTTCTATTTTAAAGTAAGAGACAATTTCATGTAATTTAAATATATATGATACTTTCAGGAAAATTACATTTAAAGAACAGTTTTCTTTTGAAGGTTTAAGTACACAATGGTTCAAAAACAGTATAAAAATAAATTAAGCTTGAATTTTTTGTCTGTCTTTGAAAAGCAATATTATAGCAGTATAGGTCAGAAATTTGTATTTTAATTAAATTTTATGTCATTATCAAGCATAAATAATGGTCTTTTTTTTAATTGTGGCAAAATATACTAAAATACACTTAAGACAGATCTTTAGAAACAGAAGATAAATTTGCTTCGCTCTGCTAAAAATGAATTTATTTTCAAAAATTCGTCCACAGTATTAATTTGTATTTAGATAAGAATATGTAAATTTGCACATTTGATTTCATGCTTCTATTTTGCAATAAGTCCAAAATTCACTGCAAACATACATTCATGTAATTAATATGTAATAAAATTACCTATTCTCAATAACATGTATGTGAATATATTTTTGGATATAACTACATTTTCAACATCAGTAAAATTGAAAAGTTCGTTTGCTTGAATAATTCTTAAAGGCTATGAAAGTTCATTTAGATATATTGTGAGTTTTTTGTTTATTGTTTATTTTATTTTAAAAATAACTGTGTAAGGTTTTGTAAATGATGAGATTGTCTTAAAAAATGTAAAGGGAAGTTATGAATTTTCCAGTAGCAAAATCATCAGTGAAATAAAAGAAAAGCAGAATTTCCTTTGCCTCCTCAAATGGATTATAATTTAAAGTCATATTTATAGAGTTTAAAAATACTTTAGATGAGCAGAAGAAGGGTTGATTTTTAATTTGCTTCTCAGTCTTTAAGGAAGATATTATACATTATGCTTTTCTAGAACCTAATTGTACAAATTTTATGCTTTTCAAAATAATCACTGCAGTTTTATATCATCTTTGTAATTAAACAAAAATTTTTTCAATCTTTCAATTATACCTTTTAATTTTTATTTTCAATTGCAATGAAATGTTTTGTTGATTGTGCAAGCTTATATAAAAACTATATTCTTGAATCACTTCAAATTGTGTCATTTAAATTAAAAGTAAACTTCATGAATGCTATTTAAATTCTGAATATGCTGAAATATTGAATCAGTTTAATATCACTAAGTGGTAATACACTGCGGTATATGTTCAGAAGACACTCAAGTTTAGTAAAAATACGGCCAAATTCATATCTAAGTGACTAGGAAGTATTTGTCTCTTTTTTTTGGATTCTTAAATAATTTATGCTGTTGGTAAAAATGCAATATAGTATGATATAGACCAGGAATTTTGTACATAACAGCTAGCACAGTTCTTGGCACATAGTAGGTGTTAAAGAAAGTGAAAGTGAAGTCGCTCAGTCGTGTCCAACTCTTTGCAACACCATGGATTGTAGCCTAACAGGCTACTCCATCCATGGAATTTTCCAGGCAAGAATACTGGAGTGGTTGCCATTTCCTTCTCCAGGGGATCTTCCCAACACAGGGATTGAGCCCTGATCTCTCTTATTGCAGGCAGATGCTTTACCCTCTGAGCCACCAGGGAAGCCCCCTAGTAGGTGTTAAGCAACTATTTATTCAAAGTTAAAAGAATGAACACAGTTATCATTTGTCCTAGAAGGATCAAAACACATTTTTCTAAACTTTAGCTCCCTTGTGTATAATTGCTATTCTTATTCAACATAATTGATTATTTTAAGCACCATTCTATTCAAGTAGATTGTTTTCAGAAGTATTTTAACTCAGATTTTTACAAGACAATATATATTTTAAGGTCAGAAAAAAATATTGGAAAAAACCTGACTATTGTTTCAAATATCTTTGTTTTATACAATATTAAAAAAAAGACTTTAAAAATTATTGTCTATTAACATCTTCACAAACCTTTAAAAATTCCTCATTCTCAGAATAATTACTTACTGTTTTTCAACTGGAAAAAAATAGAAACAAATAGAATAAAATATAAAGGATGGGCTAACAGTGAAAATATCCCAAGCAACTGTTTTGAGATAACCTCATCCTGTAATATAAGAGGGCATGAGAGATTTTGTTTATATAGAACATGCTATTGTCTATAAGAGTAAAGAATACTGATATATTGAGAACAAAAACATGTTGCTTGAGAAAAATAAGCTTACTTTAATGTATATACACTGAGCTTGATAATTCTTGGAGTCTGGTTTGACTTGTTTTGTGCTACTGGAATCAAAACAAGTGTTTTGATAAACATCTTCAAGTTATTGAATTTAAATTTTGAGATCATGGTCTTGTTTATCAGATCATTATTACAATATAATTCAATCTGGGATAAAAATGGGGAGGGGTGGATATTTAGGTCTAACATTTAATTATTCATCTTAGCTTCCCCACATACTTTTCTAAGAATGCAGACTTGGAATGCAAAGATAAGATGGCTATATCCCAACAGCTAACATCATCATTGCTTTTACATCTTGGTTTTACTAGATCATTGCTTTAAATGAGCATCACAAAACCAATGGAGCTTTAGTGTCTGCATTACCTTCTCCTCATAACCGTTTTCAATTTATTTTTTTTTCTTGCATGTCATCATTTTAATGTAAATCTTTCTTTTTCTTTCCAATAAACTGAAATGATTAAGTAATTCTGCCTTTTGCATGATTAAAGATGATGGATAAGCTTGGGTGGATAAATATCAAGGCTCCTAACAGAATCTGTACACCTCACATGTCAGATTTCTTCTAGCTTGCTCACTGTTAATGACAGGAAAAATTAGCATGTCTGTGGATAGCCTAAGAAGAATCCAAAGATAAGGAAACTATATCACTTTTTCTTACTAAATTTTAAATCACTTTCATTTTTTGCAGTAATTAATCTCTACTGTAAAGAGTAGAAATTGAATTGCATGTAAGTCCTAACCACAATGCACGTTCACATAAAACTAACAAATCAGTAGTTGTTTAATAATGTTTTTGTAAGTACACAAGTATAAGCATATAAAGGATAAAAAGACAATATTAATACAAGGATAGTTACTAAATCATTGATGATATGAAACACTTATAATAGCACTAGTTTGGTCACTTTTTCATTTAAATGGTAAATAACAACAAAATTTATATTTACCACTTTAAATATCATAACTACTTTATCTTTCATTTTTTTCATAATTTACTTAGATATATATCAAAAAGAAACTATTGCAAGAGAGCATATATTAGCTTGTCATTGCTTCTATATATAAGTTAAGTGATGTTAAGAATTAGGTTTTTGGCCCAGCACTATCTTCTTGTGATCAATTCAGATTTTTAAGAAATTCATGCTAAAGACCAAGATTACTCTTTTAACACTTCTAAGGATACACCATATTTTCCTCAACCACTCTTAGTTTTATAATATATTGATAAAAAGCACCGTGTTTTAAGCAGAGGCCTGTGACAACAGCAACACCCACCCTGCGCTAGCTTTGCCACCCAGGACCACACAACATTTCCTGACCTGAGTTTTATAGATGTCTGTATCATGGTAGCCCTGATTTTTTTCTTTTCTTTCTTTTTTTTTTTTTTTTTTTTTTTGACAGAATAATGAGTATTCTCTGTTTTTTTTTTTTTTTTCCTGCGTGTATTCTGGATGGCAAAATTTGGGCCACAAAATGCTAATTTCTAACCTAACACCATGACAGCAATCACAGCCTTCACAAGGATGGAATAAAGAGAGCAATCTAACATCCAGGGGTATGAGTTTCTCATCAGTGGCTGGCAGACTGCCGTGAAGGCTTACAGTAATCCCATTGGACAGCCCCGGTTGATGAAGCCTGGGAACAGGCAGCCACAATGTAGGGAGTTCACAATTGCAAGCATTTGTCCATAATTTAAAGCTATACGAGAAGTGGAGAGCATTCATCTGAACAACAAGCTGTAATTTAACTGGAGTAACATTTACACAGTTTTTAACCCATTAACTCCTCCTTCCCTCATGCACGCTGACTTTGTTGTTTTAGAAAATATATCTTCCCAAAAAAGCAATGTGCAAACACCTAACACAAGCTTATCTGTTAAGCTGTGAAAACCTGCCATAAGAATAAAAGCTTTTTGTTTGGAAACACAGCTGTGAGTGACATTTCTAAATCTCAACCTTGGCAGTTTTTTGATAGTTTCCTCTTATGCAGTGCTTTTAGTACTTGAAATTCATTTTTAGTATATCACACGCATATCTAGGCTGGTATTTAGCTTTTTTTTTTTTTTATGTGAACTAAGTCTGACCACTTATTCCTCCAGCTCAGGATATTTCCAAATATAAACGTAATAATTCAGGTAACTCAGTTTTGCCATTCACACAGAACTCTGTGTAGTGTGTGTGTTCTTCCTTGCTATTGCCCCAGATCATAGACTTTTGCAATGTATGCCTTATTTACTTCTCACCTTCCTTTAGAAATTGGACATTATTTCAAGAAAAAAAAGATGCATTTTGTTTATCAATAATACAGACTGATAGTTATGAAATATACAAAGCACTTCTTTTTTTAAGAAAGTTAATGGTTAGATTGTCTATAGGTCATTTTGCATAAAAGTCTGCGATCATCTAAAACTCAGAACTGGAAAGTTAATGCTGGTTTCTCTTCTGATAACTACTACTATTACAGTCTTTAACACCTTGGTCTTCTGGTCCCAATTACTTTCTCTCTCAATAAATTCTTTGAGGGGTATAATATATCTGCTTGTTTACTAATCCAATCATTTTAAGGACAAAAAAGCTCCTACTTTTAAAATCAAGATCATTACCTGTTGTGTTGAAGTAGCGTAGGTTGCACTAGTGGTAAAAAAACTGCCTGTCATTGTAAGAGACACAGGAGATTTGGGTTCAGCCACTGGGTCGGGAAGATCCCCTGGAGGAAGGCATGGTAAGCGACTCCAGTATTCTTGCCTGGAAATCCCACGGACAGAGGAGCCTGGCGGGCAAGAGTGCATGGGGTCACAAAGAGTTGGACACAGTTGAAGTGATTTAGCACACAAAAAGAAAGAAAACCAGTAATTCTTTTAAAAATTAGACATTTTATTAGGCACAAATCAGATTCTCTACTATCTATTATTGGTTTTTGTCCAGTCACTGTCTTGTCTGATTCTTTCTGACCCCATAAACAGGAGCATGCTAGGCTTCCCTGTCCTTCACCATCTCTTCACTATGCTCAGATCTATTGTTATAATAAGCCAAAGTGTACCCTGACATTGAACCCAGTGGGGCTGGTGTGCCTAGGTTTTCCCTCTTTCCTGAGCCAGCGGGCTTTTTGTGAAACTGTCTCAGATACACTATGTTATTACACCACAATACCTGTGGTGTCTGATGAATGAGTTTCTTTTTCAAATACAATCTAGAATCCTCAAGAATAACGAAGTATTATTGCCAGATGGCCCTATATGTGACATTTCTATTCACCTAGAAGAAGGACATCTATTCTCAGATTATCCTTTGTAATTCAGACTAAAGCCTACATTTCTCCAAAATATGTTCATTATATTAAAGACAATCAATAAGTAATTGCACATCATCAAATTCAGACTCCTTTCCTTAGCACTCAAGGTCCCAACTTTCCTTGGTGGCTCAAATGGTAAAGAATCCGCCTACAATGCAGAAGATTTCAGTTTGATCCCTGGGTCAGGAAGATCCCCTAGAGAAAAAAAAAATGGCTACCCACTCCCGTATTCTTTCTTGGAGAATCCCATGGACAGAGGAGCCTGGCTGGCTACAGTCCATAGGGTCGCAAAGAGCTGGACATGACTGAGTGACTAACACTTTCACTTTTTCTAAGATATTAAAGACAATCAATAAATAACTGTACATTATCAAAATTAAATTCAGACTGCTTTCCTTAGCACTCAAGGCCCCGACCTCAGTTTATAATCTTTTTCAACTTTTTTGTCGTAAAATAAAACACAGATCTGGAAAGCCACACTTACAGAAATAGTATGGCTTAATGAAATATTATAAGGCAAAGGCTCTTTTTTGACTTAAGTCAAAAAACAGAACTCTGTCACCCAAGCAACCTCTCCACAGGGGCCGTCCCAGTGGAAGTTTACTCTCTTTGCATTCATTTACAGTTTCATCACCTATGTGTGCAGCCCTAGTCATAAAATATACAGTCTTGCCAAAATTTTAACTTGATGTCTCATACATTAAAAAATGAATCTTTAGATTCTCCTCTCCTATCCTTTTCTTTCCATATAATTTTTCAGGTGAAGAACACACAACTGGTAGTATCTTAAAGAACATACAAATAAATGAGCTGAGTTTGTCAGTCTAGATTTGCTGATGGCATACTCTTGGTACAATTTACAAGTTCTTCTGTCCTTTAGTTCCTGAAAATTGGCATTGCATTCAAAGTCTCAATCTCAAGACTGATGCCATGGATGGTGTGTTCTTTCATCAAGAGACACAAAATGTTTTCTGTGATGTTTACAAATGGAATGCAAAATTCCCAAATCTGTTAATTCATTAGGAATCGCAAACTCATGATACTCTGATTCTATCATTTTGTCTTTATTTATTAGATGGAACAACTTCATAAGGAGGCTCTGTAGGATAGAGTTAATCTACAGCTGGTCTTGGAAAACTCTCTCTTTATCTCCAGGGATGCCTAGATGTCTGGCTTGACTCTTGACCAAGATAAGTGCACTGAAATTTATGATGTTTGGTTTAAAATCCAAAACTCCCCCGGTGAGCCCCAAATCTCAGAGCCAGTTTGTTTATGGATAGTTTTCTACTGGCATAACTGGTTACACAGCTGGATGATTATGTAACCAGAAGGGCATAAAAGACCTCCTGGAAGCTTCTGCCCTGAGCTCTTTTAAAACCAAAATTCATTGCCCAGATCAAGTCAAAGTGAAAAAAACCATGGGGAGATTTCACCTGAATATCTTTTGGATCTCAATGCCTACCTGTGCTCCTTTTCTTTTGTTGTATTATCCTCTTGGACTTTAGATAATAGCCTTAAATGAGCATGTTCCATTGAGTCTTATAAGTCTTTTCAAATATCCCAAACTAAAAAATACTTCCAGAGACAATTCCCCTCAACTACTAATTTGTTATCCAATAGTTTATTTCATATAAATAGGCAAGATAATGTTTATTTCTTTACTCTGATTTAACCAGTTTTTCAAAAGAATCAATTCATTTTCTGTTATCTTCAGCAGTAACCAATTATTTTTTTTTACTATACTTTTTAAACTTGTTTGTTTTAACAAGTTTTAACAAGTTCGAACATAGCCAATAAGTTTAGATCAATTTCAATGTTTATGAAGTTCAGATTGTCCCATTTGTCCCAGTAATCTTTGACAACTTTCCTGCTTGGTATGGCAGCATGGTCTAGAGTCACCTTTTGCATTCCCACCCACCCCCAAACTGAGGTTAATAATATCCATTATTCCAAAAGCACAGTCTCATGCTGAGAATGCTCATTGCTGCAGAGTCACTCGTTGTCTTGAGACCTTTTCAGTGAACAGAACTAACTCATAAACAAATATTTTAGAATATTTTAAGAGTTTATATTCATGTTCTGAGTTTAAATAAGCCCTATCTTGCACGCTCACTCAGTCACATCCAACTCTGTGCGACCACTTGGACTGTGACCCACCAGACTCCTCTGTCCGTGGGATTTCCCAGGCAAAAATACTGGAGTGGGTTGCCATTTCCTCCTCCAAGGAATCTTCCTGACCCAAGGATTGAACAAGTATCTTTTGCATCTCCTGCATTTGCAAGCAGATTCTCTATCACAGGTGTCACCTGGGGAACCAACAGGATGTTTGTTTAACTTCTTCTATATATCTTCTCCAGATTGAATTCACAATGAACTCTAATAGAAATTTGAGGAGGTCTATTTTTAAAAAAGGAAGTTACAAATGTTTGGCTACAGAGGTAACACAAAGGTTAGGACAATAACCTAGAGCTTGTCACAGGTGAGCGGCTACCAACCTAAAGTACAAATGAATGAGTGGAACCTAGAATGATCAAGAGTTGTGTAGTCAGTCACGTTATCAGGAATCATGAGCACAGTCAGTGGACATGATTCAAGAAAAACATTGCAGGGAGGGAGCCAGAAATTAACTCTGATCTCATTCTCTTCCCTCCTTCTGATCTCCTTCTAGTGAAATTCATGTTATACATGTTGTTTTGTAACCTGTTTTTAATATTTACTCTGTCAATAACTAGTCTTCAAGAGTAATACTTCAATTACCAAAAGATATTCTACTGCACTGTTGTTGTTGTTCAAACACTCAGTCATGTCTGACTCTTTGCGACCCCATGGACTGCAGCACACCACCTTCCCTGTCCTTTACCATCTCCTGGAGCTTGCTCAAACTCATGTACATTGACTCAGTGATGCCATCCAACCACCTCATCCTCTGCTGTCCCCTTCTCCTCCTGCCTTCAATCTTTCCCAGCTTCAGGGTTTTTTCCAATGAGTCCATTCTTTGCATCAGGTAGTCAAAGTATTGGAGCTTCAGCTTCAGCATCAGTTCTTCAAATGAAGGTGAAAGTGAAAGTTGCTCAGTCAAGTGTTGGACTCTTTGCAACCCCATGGACTATACAGTCCATGGAATTTTTCAGGCCAGAATACTGAAGTGGGTAGCCTTCCCCTTCTCCAGGGGATCTTCCCAACCCAGAGTTGAACCCAGGTCTTCCCCATTGCAGGTGGATTCTTTACCAGCTGAGCCACAAGAGAAGCCCAAAAATACAGGAGTGGGTCAGTCTGTCAGTTCAGTCACTCAGTTGTGTCCGACTCTTTGTGACCCCATGGACTGCAGCATGCCAGGCATCCTTGTCCACCAACTCCTGGAGTTTACCCAAACTCATGTCCATTGAGCTGGTGATGCCATCCAACCGTCTCATCCTCTGTCATCCCCTTCTCCTCCTGCCTTCAGTCTTTCCCAGCGTCAGGATCGTTTCAAATAAGTTAGCTCTTCGCATCAGGTGGCCAAAGTATCGGAGTTTCAGCTTCAGCATCAGTCCTTCCAATGAATATTCAGGACTGATTTCCTTTAGGATGGACTGGTTGGATCTCCTTGCAGTCCAAGGGACTCTCAAGTCTTCTCCAACACCACAGTTCAAAAGCATCAATTCTTTGGTGCTCAGCTTTGTTTATAGTCCAACTCTCACATCCATACATGACTACTGGAAAAACCATAGCCTTGACTAGATGGACCTTTGTTGGCAAAGTAATGTCTCTGCTTTTTAACATGCTGTCTAAGTTGGTCATAATTTTTCTTCCAAGGAGTAAGCGTCTTTTTATTTCATGGCTGCAGTCACCATCTGCAGTGATTTTGGAGCCTCCCCTGCCCCCCCAAAAAAATAAAGTCTGCCACTGTTTCCACTGTTTCCCCATCTATTTGCCATGAGGTGATGGGACCAGATGCCATGATCTTAGTTTTCTGAATGTTGAGCTTTAAGCCAACTTCTTCATTGTCCTCTTTCACTTTCATCAAGAGGCTCATCAAAGTAACATCTCTGCTTTCTAATACATTGCCTAGTTTTGTCATTCTATTGCATACATATGCCACAAATAATGCACTCAAGTAGTAAATATTTAATTTCTCTTTTCTGTTAATTTTCTACTATTATAGAAGGATTTTTATGGAAGTTTGTGTCACGTATATTGCTTGCACAGCTTTGTAGCTATATCTTGGTTGTGCTGTGCTGAGTCACTTCAGTCGTTTCTGACTCTTTGAGAAACTATGGACTGTAGCCCACCAGACTCCCCTATCCAAGGGATTCTCCAGGCAAGAACACTGGAGTAGGTTGCCACGCCCTTCTCCAAGGGATCTTCCTGACCCAGGAATGGAACCCACATCTCTTATGTGTCCTGTATTGGAGGCATATTCTTTACCACTAGCGTAAATTTTGGGTAAATATATTTATCCAAATTGGGTAAATATATTTTTCTATAATATGTAGAAATAGAAATGAAATTCTAAGTAGCAAGTATATTTTCAGTGCTCTGGGGATATTTTTTAAAAGTGCTCTCTACAAATATAGCACCACACTATATATCCTACAATGTTTTCATATTGTTTATTTAAAATGTGCTCTTTGGGGACTTCCCTAGTGGTCTAGAGACTGAGACTCTGAGCTTCCAATGCAGGGGCTCAGGGTTCGATCCCTGGTCTGGGAACTAGATTCCACATACTGTAACTAAGAGTTTACATGTGGCAACTAAAGATTCCACATGCAACTGAATATCAAAGATCCCACATGCTGCAACTAAGACCCGATGTGGCCAAATAAATAAATAAAAATACTTTAAAATAATTAAATAAAATGTACCCTCTGATGCCAGATTTTCTGGCATCAGAACCTGACTCAGCCACTGCTTAGCTTTGAGGCAAGTTGCTTAACCAGTCTCAGCGACCTTGTACTGTAACTAGAGTTGATAGTTATCTACCTACTTGTAAGTTTGTTGGAAAAATTAAACAGGATGCTGAACCTTTAAAACAGTATCTGACATATGGAAAATAATAAATGTCAGCTAAATGACAGTAGGCACTGAAACTCTAAACTACACGTTTGACAATTTGATATGTATAAAAGTTATTATTGTTTAGCTTGAAATTCTTTAATAATAGCTTGAATTTTTAAAAATTTCATTATAGGTGTTAATGTTTTTTCTTTATGAATTGTTTATGCTTTTCACATATTACTTTTATTTCACAGTATTTAGTTTAAATATTAAATAAGGCATACATATGTTAGATGTAGTTTGGATATTACATATGCTTCAAACTATTCTCAAGTTGCCGTATGGATTTTAATTGTACATTATACATAACTGATTCTATCATTTTTTAAACGATTTCTGATTTTCTCATCATGATTGTAAAGGCCTTCCACAGCTTAAAATAGCAGAAATAATCTTTCTATTTGGGTTCAATCCCTGGGTTGAGAAGATCCCCTGGAGGAGGGCATGGCAACCCACTCCAGTATTCTTGCCTGGAGAATCCTGGCAATGATTCTTGCCTGGACAGAGGAACCTAGTGGGGTACAGTCCATGGGATCACAAAGATTTGGACACGACTGAAGTGACTGAGCATGCATGTATGCTCAGCCATGCTCTCTTATTATGTTTATACTGATACCTTTACCATCTTTGCAATTTTAAAATAGAGAATTTAAATATCATTTATCCATGATGACTAAAGATTATTTTAACAATATTTTGTATGTGTAATATATGATTTTATCACTAATTGCAATAGCATTCTTATTTTACATGAGATTATTCATGTAAATATAAATATAATTCAGGAATTTCTGTCATTTCACTCATATGTCTGTAGCTTTATCTATGTGACTATATTGTAAGGTAAAGATTCTTTTTTTAATTTATTTTGAATACTTTTTTTTTTAAAAAATGTCTTCTTTTATAGAGTTTTTTATAACTCTTAATCACACAACCCACACAATCACATAATCCATACAATCACATGTTTGGTAAAGTACTATATTTTAAATATAAATGGGTCATAATTCATTTAAGGTTCTGGGAGTTAATTTATCAGAAGTCACTAATGTTTAATAAATAATAAAAATAGAGAAAATGTTAGACTTCATTACATGTATTTGTGGTAAATATTAGTTTACAAAACTATTATTGCCTCTGGGAGTGTGTATGTATATGTGTGCGTATGAAATATCCTAATTCTAAATATGATTTATACTGTATTGTTATTGTTGCTCTTTAGTCACTAAGTTGTGTCCAACTCTTTTGCAACACTATAAAGTATACTCTGCCAGGCCCGTCTGTCCATGGGATTTTCCAGGCAAGAATACTGGTGTGGATTGCCATTTCCTTCAGGCAATCTTCCTCACCCATGGATTCATGCTGTAGATTACAATAAAAAAAAGATTGAAAGTCACTGCTACAATGTAAATCCTTTAGATACTATTAGAATAATTTTTTTCAAGTTTCAATGTCCCCCACCAAAATTTTTCCATGATATTTACTGGCTTTATATTAAACATCACTATTTCTACTTTCCATTTTAACAGGTAATTTTGTCCAAAGTAGTCTGCAAGCTTAATCCATTTCCGTTACATTTTAGTATTTATCAACATGTTAAAGAAATCTAATTTGGAACTAATATGGATTTGTCTTCTGTAATTTCTTCTCTGCATCTCCCTGAATTTTATTCACTACTTGGTATTGTAACATTTACTCATACTAAATTTACAGCTTTTCTTTGCATCAAGAAAACCTTATTCCATCAGCATGAATGCGAGAGCTTTCTCCCATGCCAAATGAGTGGGTAGTATGCCCTCTGCATTAAGTTGCTTCAGTTGTGTTCAACTCTTTTGTGACCCCCATGGACTATAGCCCATCAGGCTCCTCTGTCCCTGGATTTCTCCAGGCAAGAATACTAATGGAGCAGGTAGTCATTTCCTTCTCCAGGGGATCTTTCCGACCCATGTCTCTTATATCTGCTCCATTGGCAGGCCAGTTCTTTACCACTAGCGCTACCGGGGAAACCCAGCATGGCCTACCCTGCACCATTTTAATCCTGGCATTTAAAAAACAATTGCCATATCACTGAAAAGTACAGATAACAATGAAACACTTTTGTATGCTGAGAAACTGAAGGAGTAAAGCTTTTACATGTTACCTGATGTTATATGAGCTTTGACAGGAAAACAGTAATCAGATTATAATCTTTTATAAACTAAATGAGCATTCATAAATAATTGTCTAAATGTCAAGGCTAGATCAATAACAGACAGATAGCTAGAGATATCTATATCTATCTGAAAATGTAACATTCACTGCAAATACATGTAACAACGTCGTGTTTTCTGTATGTTTATTATTTATTAAATGTTAGTGACGTCCCATAAATTAATTCCCAGAACCTTAAATGAATTATGACCTACTTATATTTAAAATATACTGCTGCTGCTGCTAAGCTTGTTTCAGTAGTGCCCGACTCTGTGTAACCTCATAGACGGCAGCCCACCAGGTTCCCCTGTCCCTGGGATTCTCCAGGCAAGAACACTGGAGTGGGTTGCCATTTCCTTCTCCAATGCATGAAAGTGAAAAGTGAAAGTGAAGTTGCTCAGTCGTGTCTGACTCTTAGTAACCCCATGGACTGCAGCCCACCAGGCTTCTCCGTCCATGGGATTTTCCAGGCAAGAGTACTTTACAAAATATTCACTTATGGTAGTAAGAGTTATAAAAGAATTGTTAGCTAATTATACGTTCCTGTGTATAAGATCACATTTATACATACTGCATATCCTTATTTATAGTACCCTTACCAGAACCAAGGCTCCATGTAATATGTGCCTGGTATGGTGCCTTATTCAATTTCAATCCACCCTGTGAAGTTTAAACCCTCATTGCACAAATGATGAAACTGACACTTGTAGTTTCAAACCTTGTATGTTTGTGTCCAGATCCTGGGCTGGAAGTCAGAGTTTCTCACTCTGAAGCACTACAAAACAGGTAGAAAAGCTGGGAGGTTTTGTGGGTTCTATCATTTTTGGAAATCATCGGACATAATTTTTTTTTTTCTTAAGTCCAGAGTCACTTGCAGCAATTAATCTTATCATTGCCACGGCCTGGATCCGCACTTTATCCCTTCCTCTCAATTTCATTTTGCAGCGGTTACCCCAGTTCTTTTCACTCTAGACATATTGGCTTTTTTTTTTTCTTTTTTTTTTGAAATTCCATTTTTCATGTATAGAACTTTTTGAGAGAATACATGATTCATCTAGTTGAACTTCATATATAGGACAAAGCCAAACAAGTTGAATGTTTTCATTTTTCACTTTGGGGAAAAAAATAAGCTTTTAGTCAAATCAACTTAAGAAACAGCTTGAATTGCAAGATAATACTGCTTCTATAAGTAATTGCTTATGTGCTTGTCCTATTTGGAGTAGAAGAGCTGTGATTTATGAACATTTTTATTTAAAGTATAATCTTGGATTTACTCCAAATAATTGTCATCTTTGAAATGTTGTCAACCTGGGCTAGCCACAGGGATGCCAGAATTAAAGTATTATATCAGCTCACCACATGGTCCACCCATTGGGCTCAAGTATGTTTTTATCCGCCTCCCTTTTATCACATATTTCCTTACTTCACATTTACATTTAATCCATTGACTTCCGTGATTTCTTTTATTCCAGAGAGCATGTAAAACACAGGGAAAATGAGTCGACATATTCACTTAGCAGGAGCTTTATTCCTGGTTCCCTTTCTCTCTCTTTCTGGATGAAACTCCATTAGGCAAAAGTGCTCCTGGTATTAATCTAAGATGATTAGCTGTGAAGTGGAATACAAAGGCCAGCCTGGAGTGGAGACTTCTGACAGTGGGAAGATACTTTAGAGCAAAAGAATCAAGAAGAACATGAGTTTAAGAGGCAAACCTCAAATAATACTATGCACAGGAAATAGCGTTAGCTACAGCTGCAAACCAAATGGGAAAGCACATTCACTAGTGTGGAGACTGTTACTGGCCTTCCGTTAGAGGTGCATAGGGCCCAGAAAGTACCGTTGGTGCATTTCAGTTGTTTTCTTCCCTCTCTCATTCTCCGTTTTCTTTTTAAATTTTTCTTTTTAAAAATTTTTTTCAACAATTTTTTGATGTGGACCATTTTTTAAAGTCTTTATTGAACTTGTTACAATATTGCTTCGGTTTTATGTTTTGTTTTTTTGGCCATGAGGCATGAGGGATCTTAACTCCCTGACCAGGGATCTAACCCACACCCCCTGCATTGGAAGAGAAAGTCTTAACCAGTGGACCTCCACGGAAGTCCCTTCTTTTTGAATTTTTAATCACCTGACCTTTTTCTCCTACACCCCCCAGATCTTATTTCTTCAGCTTGTCTAACCAGCTGTGAATATAACTAGCATTAGAGGCAGCACTGCTTCTCATCCATAAACTCTGTATTCCCCTAAATAATTCAGCCTCCCTTGCAATTATATTAGGCCAAGGGCTTCTCCGGTGGTTCAGTTAGTAAAGAATCTGCCTGCAATGCATGAGACTACCTGCAATGCAGAAGGCGCAGGTTCAAGCCCTGGGTCAGGAAGATCCCCTGGAGAAGGAAACGGCAACCCACTCCAGTATTTTTGCCTGGGAAATCCCATGGACAGAGAAGCCTGATGGGCTCCTGGAGTGCTACAGTCCATGGGGTTAACAAAGAGTCTGACACAACTTAGCAACTAAACACCACCACCGTGAAGATAGTTCTAGTCAGTACTGATTTATCAGAGGTGACTTGCTGCACTTAGAAGCCAAATATATGAAAGATAGTATGGTACCTCCCTGGGGAAAGGGTGACTGATATCAAAACCTGTAGGGAACCTGGATCCTGGAGTCAACCGATGGAAGAGCATCACCAGTGACTGGCATTAGACTTCCTATGAAAAATTATTAAAAGCTGTGTATTAACCTATTGAGGGCTTCCCTGGTAGCTCAGAGGTTAAAGCATCTGCCTGCAATGCAGGAGACCTGGGTTCGATCCCTGGGTCAGGAAGATCCCCTGGAGAAGGAAATCACAACCCACTCCAGTATTCTTGCCTAGAGAACCCCATGGACGGAGGAGCCTGGTGGGCTACAGTCCACGGGAGCTCAAAGAGTCGGATACGACTCTTTAACCTATTAACCAATTAACCTATTGAAACTCAGAGATTAATTTTTCCTAAAGCATAGTCTAATTTATAAATTTAGCTACATTTTAAACTAATCTATGCATTGATATCCATTACAGATATGCCAATTAAGTAGAAAGAAGGCACAGACCATATATTAGGAGTCTAGAATCTTACTTCTTATCCATTCTACATTCCTTCAAACAATGTGTGGAGTTACTACAGTATTATAATCATTATTTTAGATATGCCTTGGGAATAGTAAATAAGACAGATAAGATCCCTGTTCTCAGATAAAGCGGTCAGACCAAAATTAAGTAAATGAACAAATTAGGTAATTCAGAGGTTAATAATCACTGTTAAAGTTGATACTAATACTGTGATAGACAGGTGACGGGGGGACTATTTAATTGCATAGTTCAGGAAGACCTCTCTGTCTTAGAATTAAGACATGAATGAAATAAAGGAGCTAGGCCAAATATTTCAGAGAAAAGAACTTGGGTTTATCTATTCTTAATGTATAATGAAAAGAAAGAAATCCAAGAGAATATCACAGTAAACCTGGAGAGAGTAATATTATACAGGTCAAGAGTGATATAAAGCATATTCAATCCACGGGAAGGATTTAAAATTTTATTCTAAAGTTATGAGAAAATATTGGGGAAATTTAAGTAAGAAAGTATTTTAATGGTGTTTACATTTTCATAAGATAATTATAGGCATAGTGAAGAAAACAGACATATTTTAATGTAGAACTGACTAGACTCACTAATAAATTAGATTAGCAAAGTAAAGAAATGAAGAAACCAATAGTAGCTCCTAGATTCTAGACTTGTGCAATGGGGTATGTAGCAATGATTTTTGCTAAGATGAGAAGGCTGGGAGGAGGATTTTCTTCCAGGTGGGATTTTTGACGCCAATTACATGTCCAAGCAGAAGTGTTTAAAGGAAATTAGATATAAAATACTGGGGTACAGTGTAAAAAAGCTAAGAAAAAATTTGGAAATATTTTAAGCAAGTATTGAAGGCACTGTATTGGTTCAGATCACTTTGGAAGAGAGGCTAGGCAGATAAGAGGATGAGAATAAAATCCTGGAATATTCCAGTGTTTGGTAGTTCTGACCTAATTCCTCCATCTCTTATTCCTCCTCAAAGTGGATGACTCAAAGTTTCTAAGAGCTTTGTCTTGAGGGGTTCCATAAGGAGTGATTCTAGTGAAATATTCGGGTATAGTGATAAGCCATCGGGAGAAATAATATCAGGAAGAGGGCACTTTGCGAAATATCTATAAATCACATAGCTTATGTAGTTGCTTATTCTATCTGAAACCCTGATTTAATTATGAAATAGCTAACTCACAGAATCCTCATTATATGACTCTACTAGAGAAAGTAAGCGCAAACTACTTCCTTTAATATATACTGGGAATACAATCATAAATTTGAAATAAATTATCACCCTGCCACAAATCTTGATTGGATTTCCATGAATAGCCCACTAGTGAAATATTCACTTGGCTAGTCAAGGAAGTGATAAGGGGGCCACAGAAATGAGTAATTGTTCCAAGAGTGATCTGACCTAGTTTGTTCTATGGCTTGGGGACATCACTCAAATTTCCTGTGTGTGTTTTGAAGCAAGTGCTCTGAAATGACCAGCAACAGAAGTTCCATTTACCATCTTCATGGCCTATTTTCACAGGCAAACCACCACCATTGCTCACCAGGTAGCACAGATATAGTTTTTAACAGTAACAAAAGAGGCTTTAGGGATGGGAGCAAAAGATGTCTCCATGAAACAATGATATTTAGCTCTTGAAAAAGCTCTGTTGAATTCCAAAATGCCAGCCGCAGACTTCTGTTTAGTACTGTGAACATGGTGTCCAGGCAAACTAGAGGAAGATAGTAAATAAAAGGCCTGTATCACGGTCCTAATCAGCAACCTCATGATCTATCTTAGTGAGAAAGAATTGTTTTAGAAGGAAAAATTAGTCACCTAAATTGTTTTGGTAAATTCCTGGATGTAACTACCAAATCTCATATGTATACACAGTGAAAGTAGATGAACAGAATCAGCATGCATTGGTTTGATTACTCATGAGCTATCTCAGGGTCACAGAATAAGTATTGCTTACACTGGATCATTGTGCAAAATGCATTTGCTACTATAAATCTGAAGAGTGAAGACAGAGAAGATGGAAAGTGAAAGAGAATAAAAGGGGAGATGATTCCTTACATGAAGTCTCAGCTCTAGGATTTAACAGCTCTCAGCTGGATGCATAACTGAGGATCCTTGTATTCACTGTCCCATCTCAAAAGCTTCTTTGGTCCAAACACATGCCTAATTTACCTAATTATTAACTTTCTATTAGATCTACCAAGTTCTTTCTTCATTTCCCAGTTATACATTTCTTTGCCCAGCAGTCTATTTCACTTCTTTTTTTTTTTTTTTTCCAGCATGAATTAAGCTGGTTAAGCACTGGATGTTTTTTATTTTAATTTTTTTAGAGTATAGTTGATTTACAATGCTATGTTAGTTTCAGGTGTATAGCAAAGTGAATCAGTTATACATATACATGGGTGCATATGTGTGTGTACACGCATGCATGCGTGCAAGCACACCGATTTAGTTGTGTCTGACTCTTTGTGATCCCATGAACTGTAGCCCATCAGCTTCCTCTGTCCATGGAATTCTCCAGGCAAGAACACTGGAGCAGGTTACCATTTCCTACTCCACAGGATCTTCCTGACCCAGAGATCAAAGCTGCATCCCTTGCATCTCCTGCATTGGCAGGCAGATTCTTTACCACTGTGCCAATTGGGAAGCTCTACACATACATATATCCAATCTTTTTTATTGTTTTCCCATATAGGTCATTACAAAGTACTGAGTACAGTTCCCTGAGCTATAAGGTAGGTCCTTATTGGTTATCTATTTTATACATAGTTGAATGTATATGTCAACCCCATTATCCCAGTTTATCCCTCCTCCTGACTCAAGAATTGGGTTTTGGGGGTACCCCATAGTTTGCATCTGTTACCAGTGGAACTTCTGAAAAACTAAAATAATACCTGGGTTTAGGCTTATGAGTATGGTATACATATATATATATAGATATATATATAGATATATTTTTTAGTATGGTATATTTTTTATCTTACATTTATATTTTTGTTTAATTTTTCCTGAACGTTCACATATCAAGCACTTTCATATAGTCATCAATTTATTTATTAAATATTTATTGAACATTTACGTATACTAGAGATCCCTTTATGACATACTAGATACAAAGCAGTGACCAAGATAGACATGTTCTATGCCCTCAGACAACAGATGATCTCATATGGAAGCAGGCATTCTATTAAAAATTACAATGAAATTTGATGACTTCTGTACAGAGCAATTTTGGAGCTCATGACAGCTACGACCTGGAGTATCATACAAATCATGTCTTATTTTAATCTGTAGACCTCTAGGAGGAATGACCTTAAACTGTCTTCTGAATTCTGATTCACAGGGATATTTCCTGACTTTCATATAATTAGTACCATTGATTGTCTTTGTCTTTGTCTTCAAAACAATTTACTAAGGTATTTTCCTGATATACTAACATATGTATTCTGTGTTTCACATCCATGTAAATCCTGAATACATAACATCAGACACAGTAGAAATATCATAGAATAAAGGCCATAAACTAAATCAGAGATAATGAAGTGGTTTCAACACAAATGATGATGTACACTGTGTTGAGAAAGATTCCGGTGTCACATCTGAGATCAGCAAGAAAAAGGACTAATGAAAATACCTGGGACATGAAAATAAGAAGAGGAGGCATGGCTCCATTTGCTCTCTGTGCTAGACTGAGTGCGCCTAGCAGCCTCTTTGACTAGACTGAGACCTCCTCCATAAAACTGAATTCCCTGAGGGCTGAAATTTCTACATTTATTTAGGGGCTGAGTCATTATAAATGATACAAGAATTTTATGTCGCCTCCTTCTTTCCACTGAAAATTATCAGCTAGAAAACTTTTTTGTACTTTAACCTTATACCACATTTTTTAATCAATTGGAAGAGGATTTATAAGGAATTTTCTTGGAAAATGACCCATTTCTATTCTTTATTACGGGGTATCAAACTCTGCCTTTCTAATTCATATAATGTCTTTCACATTCATATGCTGATATTATTATTTTCTAAATTCATACTCCACCCAGAAAAGATGGAAGTGCCAAATCTAAATATATATATATATATATATATATATATATATATCTCAAATTAGCAAGGTACAACACGCAAATGACAAAAAGGGGACTTTTTTTTCTACTTTTCACTGTTATTCAACAACTCAAGTACTTACAGGATGAAACTTCATAGAATGAAGAAAAAAGAGTAAAAAATACATTAGTACCCTATTAACCCATGTGTAACTCCTTATGAAAATGTTTGTCTCTCAGTCATGTCCGGCTCTTTGGAACCCTATGGAGTGTAGACTGCCAGGCCCCTCGGTCCATTCCTTTCTCCAGGGGATCTTCCCAACCCAGGGATCCAACCTGGGTCTCCTGCATTGCAGGCAGATTCTTTACTGTCTGAGTAACCAGGGAAGCCCAGAAAAACTCTCAAATTCTGTTTCCTTCAGTAAAATCAATAATATGTACCTATAATAACTGAATTTTTCACCTGCACAAAATGGCAAATTGTTGTAACATTTGTTCTAATAATATTTTCCTTTGTTTCTTAAGGAAAAGGTGTTTTCACAACTTTCTCTTTACTGGTGCGTTTCTTAGGTCTTTCTCTCCCAGAGCCGCACCCCCACACCCCCACCCCAGGCACTATTTGTGCTGAGTAACTTGTGATTTCACATGCTTATTTGGCACTTTCCTAAGTGCTTATAAAAAGCCTTTCAAATAATCATTCAACCAGATTAAAATTTTAGAAGAGAATGAGATTGGTACTTTTTGCCAGGCATAGGGTGGGCAACATTAAAAGAAAATGGTTAATGTTGTCTATGCTACTTACAATGATTCATGGTGAAAAATGTGTCTTAGTTTATTGCCTCCATCTGAACAGCAAATCTATGTAGAAAATCTGATCAAAGCACACTCTTTAATAATGCATCATCTCTTACTATTGACATTCTTAAGTTGTGTTGACTTTTACAACACTGGTAATGGTGAGAGAAGCCTAACATTAATAAGTGAACTGATATTTAAAATATATATGCTCCACCTGAGTCTTTGGAAAGTCATTTGAATGCTGTCTTAGGTCAAATATATTGTGGGAAAAAAAATCTCTCCCAGTGGCTGAGGGATAAAAATGTAGCTAAATGTAGACCAGTAATCGTCTCTGTGCATTTTCTTCTCATCTAGTAGAATCTCACTGTTGTGTAGCACGTTTGCACTTTAGCTGTTGGGCACCCAGTGGATTGGTCATGAGTGTCTGATCTGTGAGTGCTGAGTTTTCTGATTTCAACACCAGCAAAGGTGTTCCAAGACTGTTGTCTCCTCCTCGGTATTCTAATGACCTTTCAGCACTGAATTGAGATAAAGCAATGGATGCCACTAATAGAATTTGCTGCAGGGAGGCTCATGGTGAATTGCTGACTTCACCATGAACTCTAGTGCTATAGGACACGAAAACAAAGCTACGGTGCAGGAAAGAACAGTGAATGGAGCATAGGAAAAAAGCACAATTTTTTTAAAAAAATTAATCTGAATATTCAGAGACTGTGTAAAAACATTATGTGGTTTAACATGTAACAACTGTGTTCCTGAAATCTGAAGCCAGGCTGGTGTCTTCTTAGGTGAAATAAACCCTATGGCAATGCACATGTTTTTATGCCGTTTTGCAGGGCTGAGGATGGTATTATACATTATAATAAACAAAATGCAGGAATGTCACAGTTGGCTAAATTCCTATCAATTATGAACTTAATTTTTACACACATTTAATACTTATCTCATTTCAGACTTGGCTATACTGAGAAATTTTCTTTTAAAGAAAAATGGTTTATACAGTTCACTTCCTGCCATAATCAAGGTCTTTCTAACCTGATATCTGAAGGTTATGCTTCAGTGAATAATTCAGTAGGTTAGTGAAACTCTGGCAGCAAAGAAAGTGCTAATCTTAGATTGAAGCTGTGAGGGATATTAAGAAACAATTGCAAAAAGTGACATATTTAATAGAGAAAGATTACGCTATGCTACATCTATTTAATTTGAATTGAATAAATTTTGCCAGTATTTTATGAGATGCAGACTAGAAATTATGTGAAACTTCATAGTGTCACTTTACGAGAGAGAAGAAAGGTCTCAAATATATTTTATTGTGATTTTGAAGACGTCTCTGTCATTGAAGAAAATTTTGAGGAAACTGGAAAAAAATTCACTGTGGAACTTTATTCATTTGAATTTTAAAATAAAGAATCAGAGAAGGTGATTTACCAAGAGATAAATAAAGTGCGGAACTAAAAGGAAATCATGTCATATGAGTCCTTGAAATCAGGGAATTCCTTCTGGACTGTGACTGAGTGAGGCTGGCTTCCTTCTTCATTTTTCAAGGGAAATTAAGTTGATCTGGCTGAGACAAGTCTGAAATTATGAATAACTGCAAGCGCTAAAATGATAGGGAGCAGTGTGTGACCTTAATCACTAAGTAGAACCTCATATGAACCCATATCTGACATTTACAATTATGTTTTGCAATGTGTACATCTGACCTAATCTCTGAAAAAGAAAACATAAATGCTTCTAATGCTTAACCTATCACTGCTTAAGAACTTTAAAGTGGCATCTTCATTAATAAATTCACTTGAATGATATTTATCTGTGGGGGAGATTGCAAGTATAAATATGTTTCAGAATCTGCTCTCTCTACCCAGACTGTGTTCCATGAAAAGTAGGAGTCTACTTTAAACAATCTTGGGGAAAATATATACTCTATCTTCTTCTTGGCCATTCCCTTCTTGAAGGGATCTTCCTGACCCAGGGATTAAACTCAGGTCTCTTGCACTGAAGGCAGATTCTTTACTGTCTGAGCCACCAGAGAAGCCCCATTTTCTTCTTCGCTGTTCGCAATATGATTTAACACGTGAAAAATCTAAAATAGCCTTCTGGAAAACAAATTAAATTTTCCAAAGTATAAATGAACCAAAGTAACATTTTTTAATCTCGCAGTTCCAAATTCAACTTCTACAGTCTCTCCTCTTCCATATAACACCTATCTTGAAAACACACTTTTGGACATTGTTCCTTATATTGTTAGATGGGTGAAGTCACTCAGTCATGTCCGACTCTTTGCGACCCCATGAACTGGAGCCCACCAGGCTCCTCTGTCCATGGGATTTTCCAGGAAAGAATACTGGAGTGGGTTGCCATTTCCTTCTCCATATATTGTTATAAAGGGCTGAATGTTTGTGTCCTTCCAAAATTCATGTGCTGACACCCTAACCCCCAATGTGGTGGTATTGGGAGGTGAGACTTTGGGAGGAAATAAAGTAAGGCTTGGACATTAAAGAAACTGCCTGCAATGCGGGAGACCTGGGTTCAATCACTGGGTCAGGAAGATCCCCTGGAGAAGAGAAGGGCTACCAACTTCAGTATTCTTGCCTGGAGAATTCCATGGACAGAGGAGCCTCGTGGGCTATAGTCCATGAGGTCACAAAGATGTACATGATTGAGTGAGTAAGGTAAAGAAGCCTTAGAGAGGAAGCCCTTTGATGCAGTCAGTGCCCTTACAAGAACAGGAAGGGCCCCAGAGCTCCCTTCCCATGTGCACAAGCACCCAGGAAACGCCATGTGAGGACACATTAGAAGTTGGTCTACTGCCTGCCAGGATGGTCTTCATCAGAACCCAACCCATGCTAGCATCCTGATCTTGGACTTCCAGTCTCCAGAACTGAGAGAAAATAAATGTCTCCTGTTTAAACTCTTATGGTATGTTGTCATAGCAGCCTGAACAGACCGAGATAATCACTTTGTCACTTTCCATTTTTTATCATATCTTACTTATTATATCCTTGAATCACAGATTGTCCTTGGTCCTTAACTTGCAAAGGGATGTGCATCACAATCTTTTAAAAGGCAGAGGTGTGTTAACATGGAAAGGACAATGGCCCAGGTTTTGCTGCTACCTATCCTGGAGTAATTAGTCTACTCACCCAAAACAGTATTAGTAACATTACACAGCTAAAGTGACATAAAGATTAAATAAGTCACCTCGTATAAAATTTTAAAACAGCTGGTGCAGTTGGTAGACAATTAGTTTCCAGCAAGACATCATTATGATCATTGTTAAAGAAAATCTAAAAATGAAGACTACTGGACCTCTGTGGGTATGCACGCATGTGCTATAATGATATCAAAAAAAACTGTGCAAACAGATTCACCTGTACCATCCAAAAAAGAGGAGATATATGTATATATATGGCTGATTTACTTTGCTGTACAGTAGAAAATAACACAACACTGTAAAGCAAATACGTGCATGTGTGTGCCCTGTCCCTCAGTCTATTTGCAACCTATGGATGGTAGCCAACCAGGCTCCTCAGTCCATGGAATTTTCCAGGCAAGAATATTGAAGCAGGTTTCCATTTCCTACTCCAATCAAAATTAAAGCAACACAAAACAAAAAACAACTTTGCAACATCATGGCATAGTAGGTAGCCTTAGGAAAGAAGTGTGCGGGCTTTCTGATCTCTTTCCTTCTTAGCCTTATGGCAGATTGAGTATCAGTTCAGTTCAGTCACTCAGTCATGGCTGACTCTTTGTACCTCAAGGACTGCAGCACACCAGGCTTCCCTGTCCATCAACAACTCCCAGAACGTACTCAAACTCATATCCATTGAGCCAGTGATGCCATCCAACCATCTCATCCTCTGTCATCACCGTCTCCTCCTGCCTTCAATCTTTCCCAGCATTAGGGTCTTTGCATCAGGTGGTGAAAGTATTGGAGCTTCAGCTTCACCATCAGTTCTTTCAATGAATACTCATGACTAATTTCCTTTAGGATTGACTGGTTTGATCTCCTTGCAGTCCAAGGGACTCTCAGCACCACAGTTCAAAAGCATCAATTCTTTGGTGCTCAGATTTCTTTATGGTCTAACTCTTCCATCCATATATGACTACTGGAAAAACTTGCTTTGACTAGACAGACATTTGTTGGCAAAGTAATTTCTCTGCTTTTTAATATGCTGTTTAGGTTGGTCATAGCTTTTCTTCCCAGAAGCAAGCATCTTTTATTTCATGGCTGCAATCACCACCTGTAGTGATTTGGGAGCCCAATAGTCTTTCACTGTTTTTGTTGGTTCCCCATCTGTTTGTCTTGAAGTGATGGGACTGGATGCCATGATCTTAGTTTTCTGAATGTTGAGCTATAAGCCAGCTTTTTCACTCTCCTCTTTCACTTTCATCAAGAGGCTCTTTAGCGCCTCTTTGCTTTTTGCCATAAGGATGATGTCCACTGCATATCTGAGGTTACTGATATTTCTCCTGTCAATCTTGATTCCAGCTTGTGCTACATAGAGCCTGGGATTGTGAATGATGTACTCTGCATATAAGTTAAATAAGGAGGGTGACAATATACAGCCTTGACATACTCCTTTCCCAGTATGGAACCAGTCAGTTGTTCCATGTCTGTTTCTAACTGTTGCTTCTTGAGCTGCATATAGATTTCTCAGGAGGCAGGTAAGGTGATCTGGTAGTCCCATCTCTTTAAGAATTTTCCATGGTTTGTTTTGATCCACACAGTCAAAGGTTTTGGCGTAGTCAATAAAAAAAATCAGCTACAGGCCCACGGCAGACTGAGAGGGAAAATCCTGCCTGTTCAATTACTGTGGCAGATGCTATCAATTCCTTTGCTACATCCTTGAAACTTACTTGTTTGGTGTGCTCCTGCCAACTTCCAGTTGCTAGCCTGCCACCTGTGAGTGTTGTATGCCTGAGAGGGCAGCGATCTGGCCAGCTGGCCCACATGAAGCAAGGTGGATGGGGAAATCCATACCAACCCTACTCCCCATTCTTTAAGAAACAACTCTTGAGAGTTGGGTATAAACCTTCCAGCTCACTCGCTGTTGGGTGGGATCATTCTGAGTGCATTTTTCAGATCTGGATTAAGTTAAATCCTTACTTTGTTTTCAATGTTTCCTGCTGGTGGTTCACAGTAACAAACCTGCCTGCAATTTGGGAGACTTGGATCCCTGGGTCAGGAAGATCTGCTGGAGAAGGAAAGGGCAACCCACTCCAGTATTCTTGCCTGGAGAATCCCATGGACAGAGGAGCCTGGCAGACTGCAGTCCATGAGTTCACAGTGGTCACATGCGTCACACACACACACACACACACACACACACACACACACACACACACATATGCACATTGCAAATAAACTATTTGCCCTTAAAGATTTGTCTCAGAATCTGCTTATACCCTTACACCCTTTGTTGCTTAGACCCTGAAAATTTCACTATTTCCCCTAAAGTCACTGCAAGTTATTTTTTCCCCTTTAAGGAGTACTTTGGTGGCACTTCTTTATATTTTTACTTTTTACTTTATACATATATTGCTAACAGTTTCTTTTTCTAATTATGTTAGCAACCTCCGCAGTAATGGTTTTTGTAATTACTGACCCTCCTCAGTTTGCCAGAGTTAATAAAAGTGGTAAAAATTATAGAGCTCAATTCAGTGCTATGAGACAAACAGGTGAACATTGCTTATTAGTTACAAATTTATTTTATGTGAATTAGAAGCAATAAAACTATACTATCAAACTCAAAGTTTCAAAGAAATCCATCATATAAGAAGAAACTACTATCATAAAATCTAATTCAAATTAAAATCAATAGAAATAAAAATATTGTAAAGAAAATACTTCTGGCATGGCCAGTTGTCCTACCAAGAATTATAAAGGTGATGTTTGACTGAATAAATGAAATTTGAGAAATATTTCCCTAGAGTAATGGTGATGTGTTTAATAAACAAATGGCTGGGAGACTGTTTGTTATCATTCAGGTCCTATTTTATTTGTCTCAAAGTTTTATATATTTTTGGAAAATATATGCTACACTCAACTGGACTGTTAAAGTTATTTTAGCAGATCTGATACACTGATTTAAATTCATTGTGACTTGCCACTGTACCAAGTGTTCCAAGCTGAATACTAACCCTATTAAGAAAAGTGATATTGCTCTAATTGTTTTATTTAATACTTCACACATTTTTGCACACACATACATAGCAGAAGATAGATACATATATAGATAGATAATAGACATAAAATTATAAGTATAGGTAGTCATATTTTCAACCATGATGCTCTTTCGCTGGCTTCTGTTTAATATTCACCTCTCAACATATAGTCTTCTACGTTCTTCCAGAGTGAGTCAGTTTCTCTAGACTACTGTGAATTTGAAATAAAAAGAATAAATTCCAGGCTAATTACTATCTCAAAGAAGTTTTTATTTATTCCATGGTTGTTCAATCCAAAATTCTTGTTCTTTGCTCCTCCCCAAATTTCAAAATGCATGACTAAAACTGATCTTCATGCCCCTATACTAGAACTGCATTATTTAACAGTTTTGGAAACTTTATCAGTTACATTTAGATTGGTCCCTAAAATTGGGGACAGGAGAAGATGAAAGTTATAGCAACTTTCCAGAATGCCTCTGGATATCAGTGGTCTTTCTTTCACTAAATATGGATCTAACATTATGCTTAGATTAACATAAATTAAGACAAAATGAGTCTTGATGTACATCAACATTAAATTATATTTTTTACTTGCCCAGCTTCAGAGTGAATGCAATAAAGTGCCCACATTTATACTAAATATTAAAATATTTATCTAACACTGACTGAATAGGTTACAGCCTAATTTCAAACTTTGCCATCAGTGCAACTTATTGAAAAAAAAGAGACTAAAAAAAATAAACAAATTTGTCTCCACCTGTATTTGTTATTACCTTGTCTTTGAACGATATTTCACACTTTAAAAATATTGTCCATATATTCCTAACAAACAAATCAACTGAGTAGGTTATAGCATCACACCAGATTCATCAGTTAGGTCATAGACAGATGAGAGAAACATGTAACTCCTTAAGAATGACAAACACACTTATTTCTGTCTCCATTCCAATCCCTCCTGCTTTGATTACACACCCATCTGGTTGGCCATCTGGTTGGCCATGGACAAGTGGATCTATAATGAAAAAAGAAGTAGCTAGGGCTTCCTGGGTGCCTCAAATGGTAAAGAATCTGTCTGCACTGCAGAAGACCCAAGTTCAATGCCTGCGTTGGAAGACCCCCTGGAGAAGGGCAGGGCTACCCACTCCAGTATTCTTGCCAGAGAATCCCATGGACAGAGGAGCCTGGTGGGCTACAGTCCATGGGGGTCACAAAGAATCAGACATTACTGAGTGACTAACTCACTTTCACTTCAGCAGCTAGAGAAAGGGTTATGCATTCATGCATCTCAACCATCCAGCGTTTACCTTAAAGCAAGTATCCGTGCCTTCATCTTGTACCTTCACCAGGTAAAACACTGAGCTCATACATTTCCCTAATCACTGCTATTGATACAAATGCAAACAAAAGAATGACCTATTGTCCAAAAATTGTGATTCAGTGGCTCTGTTTAGACACCTCATAGAAAGGACATTTGTCTTTTCAGACACCAGCCTGTCCACTTCTGCCCTAAATCCTGTAATTTTCACTTACCTTCTGTTTCATTTCCTCTCCATCCATCCATCTCCTCACTTCTGCCTTCAAGCACACCCAGGACATTTGCCATTAAAAGAAAAAAAAATTCCACACTGTAGCTTCCAACTAGTATTTATTTTATTTTTCCTCCCATTGCATTTTTTTAAGCTTAACTTTCCACAACCTCTCTCTAGATAAACTTTAAACAATACATATTATAAATACTTGAATATCTATAAAAGTTTAAATCTATTAAATAGTGAAAAAATCACTCTTTTTACCAGCTTCCACTAGTACCTTGCTCTCTTTCCCAGAGGCAATCATTTTCATCACTGTGTGTTCTTCTGAAGGTGGCCTAAACATGTTTAAGCATATGTTTATGTCCTGTTTGTTTTTTACACAACTGATTAATTGCAATGCATCTTGTTCCATGTGTTGCTTTTTTTTTTTTAACCTGATGTTAATATACCTTGGAGGCTGCAGAATATCTGTACATATGAAAACACCTAGGTTTATTTTTTGTTTATTTGTTTGTTTGTTTTAAGAGCTGCTCAGCAGTCATTGCATGTGACTGTTATCATTTATTTACCTGTAAATTAGCACATAGGTGTCTCAAAATTTGATATTTCAGTAATACTGCCACGGATACCCTCTACATAATTCATTTCGCAAGTTTAAGAGGGGCTTCCCAGGTGGTGCAGTGGTTAAAGACTTTGCCTGTAATGCAGGAAGCACAAGAGATGAGGGCCTGATCCCTAAGTCCAGAAGATTCCCTATAGTAGGAAATGGCAACCCACTCCAGTATTCTTCCTTGAGAATTCCATGGATAGAGGAGCCTGATGGGCAACAGTCCATGGGGTCGCAAAGAGTTGGACACAACAGAGTAACTGAGTACAACACACACACGTGAAAGATACATTTCTAGGGATGAAATTGCTCACTTAAAAACAGAATTTTAAAAGTCATTTAACCTTTTCTCTCTGAATTAGTCTATATTCTAGTCAAAATAACTCAATAATCCTTACTACCTAGTTACTTGCCTGCCTTCTACTGCTTTTTGTGTCCATTTTGTGCACTTCTCTCTAAATGCCCTTGGCACTCTTTTTACAAACTTATCTTCTTTTCAATGAACCAAAACCCTTCTCCTTCATGAACCATCCTCTAATTCTTCATCTGGCAAGGACACAACCCTGTTTCTTAATACTGCCATTAAATCTCATTTACAATTAACTGTCATGCCTTTTACTACTCTCAACTTGGCAATTTAGCCATTTGCATCAGCACTTTTAGCTTCCCCCTAGTGTCGGAGAAGGCGATGGCGCCCACTCCAGTGTTCTTGCCTGGAAAATCCCATGGGCGGAGGAGCCTGGTGGGCTGCCATCTATGGGGTTGCACAGAGTCGGACACGACTGAAGCAACTTAGCTTAGCTTTGCTGTCTTAGAAGGCAGTCCATACCTTCTTGTTTGTTTCTTCCTTAGTTGCACTTAGCACAGACCTGTATATTAGTCAATGTTTGTTGCATGAGTATATTATTAAATAAATTAATGACAATGAATAAATGAACAAGTGAAAGAAATCGAAGTTTTGCAAAGAATCACAATTCAGTCTAAGAAGGCTGTACGTATCCTTCCAGAATTTTTTTCGTTTTATCTGCCTGATAATTTTTATTTTCAAGGCCACTGTTAGATGAATAAAATCTTACGGTACTTTGAATTCCTTCCAGATTGAGATAAATTGCAATCCCTTCAGGTTTAGCATACCCCCACATATCTGACATCCAAACGAAGATGGCATTAAGAAAATATTTTTCTATTCTAGTTGTGTATACAGGGTTAGATATTAATTCCTGTCACTAACAGAGAACAAACGCATAGCTCATGAAGAAGAATCTCTTCTATTCATCATTGTTTGCGGAAGTTTTGCCTTCCCTGCTTGCCTCGGTTATTTTCTTCTGGAGTCTAGATTCTACTGAAGTTTGAGGAAAAAACCTAGACCTCATGTAAAGCAAACTACAGGGCCTCTGATTAGCTGTGAGAGACACACATTTGTGAGAATTACTATCCTAAAGCATCGCTGACCACATTTGCCACCACTCACTATACAAATAACAGAATTGGGGATTTTGTGGAATGAAACTCTGCCTTTCTCAATAAGACAGACTAAGGCAATAAATTGGCTCAAATGTTTAACTCTTATAAGTATTTGTTTTAATTTTAGATGTTCTCAAATTTTGTCGTTAAAAACAAAACGGCTTAAAAATGTAGATAATAAGATATTGTGATATTTTAAAAATTACATTAGAAATGACAAGAAGGACTCCTGTCCTAACTCTGCCTCCATCACATTGTCTGGTCAGTTATCTCTCTGTCCTCCATCTTCTCATTGAATAAATAACGATTTAGACTAGAAAATTTGAAGGTCCATTTAAGTCCTAATGATCTATTTAGGAGTGGAGCTCTGGAGATAGAAAACCTGCCTCCCAGATACAGTTCCACTGCGTCGTGCTAAGTGAGTCTTGGCAAGTTATTTAAGTCTGTGCCTCCATTGCTTTCTCTCTTTTTTTTTTCATTTGGGGCTAATGATGCCTGCTTTACACAGTTATTGTGGGGTGCAAATAAAACAAAGTAAGAGAAACGAATTGCAAATTCCAGAGTCACTGCATGCAAATAGTAGTTATGAAAAGAGTATTGGTATTTCTGCCTTAATTATGAATGGAGACAATGCTCATTTTTCTTGCACAGTGTTTTATTAGGTAGCATGTTTGGTGAATAAAGCGTGGCATGGCACACTGTCTCCATAACCTACACTCTATTTTTTTATAAGGTTCAAAACTCTGGGAAAGTCTAGTTATATCTTTTAGCCATGAGCTTTCAATACCCTAGGATACAAAAAAAAACTTTGTGTTCTCTTTTAGAGAATGAAATAAATGCTAATATAAAAGAAGAGTGTCAAATGCCCTGCAGGAATATTTGAAAATAAGCCAACTAATATCAAGAAGTGCTTAAACATTTTTAGACTCCCTGTATTTCTAATAGTGGGTAATAGTTTACATTTAAGTTTCAGACAGTTTTTAAGGACTTCACATGCATTAATTCAATTAATTTCAAAATGAAAAAATTATCATTTTAATTTTATACCTGAGCTTAATTGGGGAATACTTTAAATAATTTGATCAAAGTCAGATTACTAGGTAACCTAGTCACCATTTCAATTGACACAATTCAAGTCATCATCAAAGATTATGATTGTACCTGGCTCAGAAAAGGTGTTGAATAACAACAACAACAAAATGTAGCTTAGTAGTAAAAATTACTCCCCACTCAGATATCCTAAAGAGTTATACAAATAAAATTTAGTGTTAAGACTTATTATTCTTGCATTTTTAAATATAGTTTGAAAAGAATGGAGAGTCTATATGAGACAAGAAGTCTGTATGCAGCAAAAGGAGGTGGGAAAGACCATTTACAAGTTCATGATGATTTTTGTTTCGGGTAAATTAGCCACTGTCCTGCATTTATCATTTCTGTAGAAGATGAACATTGATATTAACTGCTATTTGAAAACCAGTATCAATACCACCTATAATAGTATCAGTATCAAAACAGGTTAGCATTAGTACACAAAACAATATTTCTGATCATCAAAACTATAAATAAAAATGCACCATCCAATTATTTTCTTTGATTTTTCTTGCATTTCTTAAAAATACTGCCAAAACATTGAGAAGCAGTGGTAAAAAAAATATATGAATTCTTAACACTTGTCTGCCCTTTGAAGCAACAATAGTTATATTGTTATTGTTTTTCATTTCTTTATATAAGTATGAAGATTGACTCTATTTATGTTTTGATGATTTACTATGTTTGATTATAAAATGTAACAAGTTCAGCATCAGTAATATTTGTCTCTATTTCAATTAGAAACTAAATGAAAAGTTTAAAACCACCAAACCATTATCATTACAACAATATTACCAAATGGAAGCAACTGGAGATTTTGAGACAATAATTTGCCTTAAATGCTTTGGACTTAAAAAGGTTTTAGAATCTAAGAGCAATTATATCACTGATTTTAACAACATGAATAGGTCACTGAAATTGGAAAAGGTGGTATTGCTCAGAGCATGATTTATTTACTTTCCACAGATGAAATGTTATTTTATTAAAAAAAAAATAAGGTTGCCTGAAATCTTGCTAGCTAAAGTTACATTGAGCAAGGTAATATAGAATTAAAGGATCAGAAGGACAGACAATCCCAGAAAATGAGAGAATAACGTTTCATCAAACCTAAGACACTGGGTGCATTTACATACTATCAAATATATGGGCTTGATGAATCCAGTTCCCTTTTTGTGTGTGTGTCTGTGTGTGTGTGTCTGTGTGTGTGTGTCTGTGTGTGTGTGTATTTCAACATGTCTTTGGTACATATGCTGTCATTTACAAATGCACCTTTGTGTGCATATGTCACAATAGTTGTGAAGAGGTATTGGCAGAAAGATCCTTAAACAGGAGGATTGTATTTCCTGGGAAGAGAGTGAGGGAGGCTATTCTCTAAGCATTAGCTACTGTGCTTGTTAACTCAGAACTTCACTTTAAACTAGCTTTTGAAATTGTACCCCCCTACCCCCCCCCGTAGATTTAAGGCAGTTAATATAGGTCCTTTGTTTTATGTCTAGTTTGTTCTTAAGTGGGGAAGAATATCCTTCAGTCTTCTGTCCGAAGAGTTTAAACTCCCCAGTTACCAGAAAGGTACTTGAACAAGGTTCACAGGAAACACTGCGTCCTCTTGCAAAACAAGAAACTAGGAGAAAAATGCAGTGCTTTATTTCTAGCAATATATAATTAGCAAACCATTCTCCATAAAGCAAGCAAATAGAATATGAAATATAGAAACAAATGGAGTCCTCTTAAAAAAGGATACTCCTCTTTTTTCTTGGTTTTTAAAATGAAACTTTAACTCTTTTTTGTAGGTGATGTACAAGTGGCATAAACTGCATTATAAAAAACCTCATATAAATGCATATACATATATGTGTACATGTATTTATACTCATCTAGATAGATTTGGATAGCCATATGGATAGATACAAATATATATCCACCTAGATGGATAGATAAAGATTTAAATATAAATATACATTAAGAGAAGAAAGAGAACAAAAGAAAGGAAAGAGAATGGAAGGAAAGAGCAAGAACGAAGTGGGGAGGGGGGAAAGGAGAGAGAGAGAGAGACAGATTTTTATGAAGAGGGGATCTTGCAGGATCTGAGAACCACTTCATTTGCTTTCATACCCTTTGCTTCTTAGCAGCTATAGAGCTGAGTGGAGTATTCTCACCAGGCTTAGAGAAAAAAGGAAAATTTCTTGCCTCTTTTTCTCTAACCCCTCCAATTAAATCCCTGCCAACAACCTGTGCTTAGTCTCAAAGCATCTCTACATAATGCGGGGGATTACGCTGAACTATACTCTGAAATTGAGAATACCCATTCAGTTGTGTATTTCCATATCGAGAAGACATTATAAAAATGAAACCAATTCAATCAATAGTTTATATTTTAGAATCTATAATAGAACATGGAAACAACAACAACAACAAAGGAAATGTAGATTGATACACAAATACTATTCAGGCAAATATAGATTGACATCACAGTATTTATGAGACACCAATTAAAGGATGCATGTTCTAATTGCGACGATGAATATTCCTTTCACAGAACATCATAAATGCTCAAGTTGTTCTCAACCTAAAGAAAAAAAATATAATTATATCGCCACCTAGTGGATACCACTGGCAAAGCAGGTGTAAGAAGTAAAAGCTAAAAAATTGTCGCCACGTAACAAAAAGCAGCAAATCAGGCTTGTTATAAAAATCTCGAAAATGAACCCCAAATTAATTTGTGATGTTTTGCTGGCTTTCAGAAATACTAGGGTACTCCTGTTTTCAATGTTTTGTACAGAACAGCGTTATTCTGTCTCTCTGGATTTCAGAAAAATGTGCCCGCTTCTCTTTCATAGGCAAGGTGTCTTCACTGAGCAACATTAAGTCAACTTTATGTTATGCATTTGAACCATGCATTGAAGCTGGTGTTAGACAGAGAAATATGTACTTTAAATGGAACTGAAGATTAATTTGTTTGATTTGTTGTGTTTTGGCAGTATATATTGCCTCTTAAATTTTTGTCTGAAGAACAATGAGCTTGATGATTATCACTAGAAGCCAAAGGATATTCCAGATGAAGCAAAAATTAAAATTATAAAGAGATATTTGCATTATATTAAGGACCTGCCTATTAGCAATTATTTTGACATTAATGAGGGAAAAGCTCAGACAAATTCATTCAAAACTAAAGCTATACAGAGTGGTTATTTGGTGCAACTTAATTTCTTTAAAAAAATAAAAGCTGTAGCATTTTTTAACCAACACAAACATTTTTACTGCAGGACCCAATGAAAAATTTTATTTTGTCTCTCTCCCTTAAGTGTTCAAGGGAATGTTATAAATATTTAAAAGCTGTGATTTACAGCTATAAGATCTAAAAGCAGTGGACTGAAATAATATTCACCATGTAATATGTTTAGCACAATAATGTTCATCACAAAGATGTATATCTGGTGTATGTTTTGAGGGGAGGGTGAAAATGCACTTACTGGAAAGCCAGTGAATAGATAGCAGTGAAATGCCATGATTTCTCAACATTCAAAAAGTATATTAAAATACATCGTTGCTAGTAAACCAAGATCATTGATAGTTTTAAAGAAATTGTTGGATCCAAACTAGGGATGACTTTTAAAACTCATAAATTTATTATTTTAAAAAAGAATGTATGGAAAAAATAATTGTTTAGAATTAAACACTAAAAAGTAATAGAGCTTATATATTCTCCATGGTAGACAGGGATGAGGACGTGTAATTTATGGACTAGATATTCTATGTATCTAAAAAGTATATCATTAATCCTAGAAAAAATTATTCAACAATAAAGTTATACCACTAAAAATTATAGTTGCAGGTAAAAAAGTAAAATAAAATAGCAGCAGGAAAAATAAAATTTCAAAATATACCCTCAACTGATATGCTAAGATTGATTTCATTTGTGCTGTTTTTTGCTTGTTGTTTCTTTATATTTCTCCTTTGCTTTTGCTTTTAAGTTTTCAGATCTGAAATATCATGTATTTCTAAGTAATGGAACAGCTTTTGGATAACATTTTCACAATGCTAGCACATTTAATATCCTGCTACTTAACTCTACCATTTTCAAAACTGGTATTAAAAACAATTTTCTAATTTAGTAACAAGCAAAAGAACAAAAACTTATAAAAATTTTTTTCATAAAGATTCTCTCTTTAAAATTTGATTGGCATGTTTCTGATCCAAAGATCAGAAATTGAATTATGTATACCAGTATTTGGTATAATATTTTAAGTCTGTATCATGGTAACTGAGAAAGCTAATTTACTAATATAGCTGCTTCCAGCATATAAAACAGAAATGAGACTCTTTTCTACAGATACATCCCTGCAAATGTTTTTGAAATTTTTCCCAGGCCTTTGTCTCCTTTCTTGTGAAACTAAATATAGATCCTATGCCTGCTGTTTTCCTTCTACTAAAGATTTAAATTTAAGAAATAATAGATGCCTGTCTAGACAACCCTAAAATTGTTTTACTTACTGATGTATGGATGACTGATAAATGTCATCTTTTCTGCCTGCAGTGCATTTTGAATCTAGTCTACTGACATTTGTCTGTAGGTTGACCTGGGTCTGCATGTTAGATTTACATGAAACATTTAAGTTTTACAACTATAAACCTCTCTATTTCATTGTTCCTACTCTACATCCAATACAATAAAACAATTAGATCCTCTACCATGTTTCTTCTTCCTCACATGGATGTTTTTAATTAAACCAGCCGGGAAGATTGTAATCAAACGAAAGGCAATGGAATTTACTTCATCCCTTACCTAGTGAAACAATTATTAAATTCCCTAGCTTCATATTTCTCATACCGATAAAATTAAATCTGCAGCTCTGCTAGGAAGAGTGGGGGAAAAAAAGAGCAGTGCCAAGTAATCAAAGCCTATAGGTCTTCAGAACAATAATGCAAAATATATAACTCTGTTGTCTGGAAAATTGTTAGCTTACTCCTTATCAGTTTTCCTTATTTTCACTTTATTGGGAAGTGTTCCTATATTTTACACATAATAACAGAACAGTAGCCCTTAGAAATGTGGTTATAAGACCTAATTAGGTTATTTCTGAACAATGTTTTTATAGAATAATGGTTTACCTTGAGTTGACCCACGGTTCTATTGAAAGAAATAGGTTTTTTGCTTATGTTATATTATAAACGTGAAATTACCAAGAACATGAATACGAAGAAGTGCTTTGCAAGCTGTGTGTCTAGGAGTCTTTGTTAGACATCTCATTACCCTGATACACTGTGACATGTGACATTCCCACTTTTCACCTTTTACACTGCTTGCAATGCTTGGACAAGTTTAAAAATTTATACAGAAAACAATCATCCTTACATTTTTAACATGTAGGCAAAACAATTTACATAATCCCTAGCCAATAAAGAAACAAAGAATTTGAGCAGCTAGAGAAGTGATACTTCAATAACATGAACAATGATTCCTGACAGCATTCCATCTAATTTAGGTTTGCACTAGACATTTAGCTGGCAATAACTGGTGAAAACGTTTTTCCTATGTCCATGCTTCGTAGCACTTATCTCAAATATATCAGTCTCCATCACTTGACTATGAGATTAAAAGCAGAAAACATAACATTTGTCACTATCAAATGCTTCCCTCATGGTAGGCATTCAATCAATGTTAAATGGATTAATGGATTAATTAATATTAAAGGAATGAATACATATGATGACAGTTGAAATGTTTGATATTATGCCACCAAATCCAGACTCCATCCTCTTTAACATCAAAATATTAAAAAGCAATAGTTGTTGACTTTCTCCAGAATCATATAAAGGACCTTGAAAGTCACAGGTGAAGTTAACCAGCAGATAAAAGCATGAAGACCTGAAAAGAAAAAAAAAACAAAACAAAACACTGTCTGACTGAATTGTGCATTTGGATAAGAGGAAGAAAAAACAATTAAGGTAAACATAACTGCTTAATATTTTAATTGTGAACTTGAAGCTTTAAGCTACATTAATTGAAGGCCCTTAATGAAAATTAGGCTGTAATTCTAACTTCATGATGCTCCTTTATGATTTACTTTGTCTGGTTTCAAAATGAGTCCATGTTCTGTGGGGAACACAGACTCTAATTTATGAAGTGATTTATATGGACATATGCAGACGACATTGGCTGAAACTGGTGTTTGGTCAGGGATCCAGGAGATAGAGTTGTATCTGCGGCAAATGTGACTATAGTCAATGCAAATTTTGCAGACAATAAAATTAGTAAGATGATAATGATCTTTGAAAGCAATTTACAAAGATAAAGTATGGTATCTGGCACTGTTTTGGACATAGATTTGGATACAGGAAGTCAAGAAGAGAGTACAGGAAACTTTAAAAAAAATCCTTTCAGAATAAAAAGAGAGAGAATATTACCAAAAGGAACATAATGAATGAAATTAGACAAAAGGTAGGTGACTGCATTACTATTCTTCTTAAAGAATTACTTATTATTATTGTTCCATCAATTTCTTGTTTATTTGCTGCTAGTTAATGTAAATGGAAAGTAAAAAAAAAAAAAGAATTCCTTAAACTTGCAATCAGAATAGATATTTAATAAATTAGAAGATAGATTAAATGAATTTACCTGAATGCAATACAGAAAGAGAAAAACAAATACGAACCTGATTGAAATTTCAAGGCAAGAAGGCAAAGCCACTAAATATATCTAATAGATGTTGCTGAGTCTCACTTTTGATACAATGGAATAAGTTTGCAATGGACTGACCTTCTTACAGGTATATATTGCTTTAAACTCTGGCCAAAATACCATCAAACAGCTACCTTATGGGCTTGAAGAGTCAACAAAAGGAGGCCTATTTTGAATGAGACCAGATGATTGGAAATATAAACTCTAAAGAGGTGATAGCCTGTGGCTTTAGCCTCAGGGCAGGCTCAGTTTGCGACAGAGCATAGGTGGACACAAGCTCCGTTAGAAAAACCTACTATATTTCAGGCCTAAAAACTAGCAAGACAGGACAACCAGGGAAGTCAGAATGTGAGGGAAACACTAGCAAAAAAGAGACAGAAAAGGGAGCCCAGTCCCTTGTGTAACGTCTAGCACACCATAGACACTGATACCAAGCTAACACCAGCAAATGCAAGAAGCAGTCTATAAACAGTCCAGCTAATAAAACCCTCAAACTGAACTGCCCACTGCAAAAAGTTTATAGTTTGCATCATCACCATGTGAATTCAATGCTAGATCAAAAAGCATCGTAACTGTTGGAGGAAGCTAACAGAATCCAGAGACTCCACAACATAATAATCAAAATTCAGGGAATACAGTGCAAACTTGCTTGTTGAACAAAGGTCATCAACATCACCAGCTGTGAGAGGACACAGACGTTGGTATGAGACAAGGATTTTAAAGAAGCTATTATAGTTATGCTCAAAGAGTGAAGGAAAATATTTTTGTAATCAAAGAAAAGATAGTAAACTTTCAGTCAGAAATAGAAACTATTAAAAGAATTGTACAGTGAATTGAATCATGCCTCCTTCCCCTCAAGTATGTTGAAGTCCTAATCACGGGTGCTTGTGTCTCCTAACCACTGGTGCTTCCTCATTTGGAAACAGGGCTTTTGTTGATGTGTTGTTGTTCAGTTGCCAAACCGAGTTTGACTCTGCGAATCCATGGGCTGCAGCACACCGCGTTCCCTGTCCTTCACTATCTCCTGGAGTTGTTCAAACTCATGTCCATTTGTTGATGTAGTTACTAAAAATGAGGTCCTCCTGGAACAGAGTGAGCTCTATATCCAGTTATTAGATTTTTATATAAAAATAGACTCAGACACAGAAGAGACAGGTGGCAGGATGCCTTGCAAAGGCAGAGGTCGAGATTGGAGTTCTGCTGCCACAAGCAAAGGAATGCTAGGGATTGCCAGAGGAGGTGAGGAAAAAACTTTCCAAAAGTTCCTAGGTGGAGCATGGCCATGATGACACCTTAATTCCAGACTTTCAGCCTCCAGAACTTGGAGAGAAGACATTTCTATTGTATTAAGTCACCCAGTTTGGGGTAATTAGTTATAGCAGCCCTGAAAAACAAATGCAATAATCAAATGGAAACTTTTTAACTGCAATTTAAAAATACAATTCACGTACATACACTACCATGTGTGAAATAGACAGCTGGTGGGAATCTGCTATCCACAAGAAGCTCAGCTCGGTGCTCTGTGAAGATCTGGATAAGCAGGATTGAGAGGCGGGAAGGAGGTCCAAGAGCAAGGGGATGCACGTATACGTGTAGCTGATTCACCTTGATGTGCAGCAGAAACTAACACAACACAGTAAAGCAATTATATTCCAATGCAAGGTGAAATATAAAAGGGAAAAAATTTTGGATACAATATAGAAAGTTTCAAAATGCACTAGATGGGCATAATAACAGAATGGAGATGATAGAGTAAAAGGTTAATAACTTTGAAACAAACCAATAGAAAGTAGACAATCTGAAGAATACAGACTGACTTGCAAGAGGAGTGTAACTATTTTGAAAAAAAAAAAAAAAAAACTTAAAAAGGCATAAAATAATCCAAATGAGTAACTTTTACTCTACCCACATATATGACTTTTAAAGAGACTGTAAGAAAGATAAATTAAGAGAAAGTGTGAGAATTTACTTATAAATTCATAAACTTTTTATAAGGGCCAAGAAACCAATGATCAAAAGAGGAATGAAAATATATTTATATAGAAATGAATGTGTGGGAAAGGTACTTAGGAAAAGAGGGTGGAGATGACCCTTTCTGCACAATAACAAGGTCTCAGTTATGTATGTGCTGACAGATGATTGAAGTAGTTGAGAAAATTCACTGGAATATAAAGATTTTGGAAAATGGAAAAGTATTAATAATAAAGCATTAACATAGATATTAAAATCACAGAGATTGAGAGAATAGAGTGAAGAAAATAAAATAGGTCTGGCTCTAAATTTCTGAATAAACTCATTTAAATAACAATTATTGAGCTTTTATTAGGTACTGGTCACTGTGCAGGAAAATGTCTTAGGGATTAAATTAAACAGCTATGTGGATGTGCGTTAAATGGTTGGGATAAATGTCAACAGAGTTGAGTTGCTGAGGTCTGGTGCAGCCAAAGTTCTGGAAGTGGGAATGGGAGACCTCCCTGCCAGTCCAGTGCTTAAGACTCCACACTTCCACTTCAGAGCCACAGGGTCAATCCCAGATGAGGGAACTAAGATTTCACATATCAGGCAGTGCATTCTAAAATGGCATAATAGTTGAAATGAGGAGTGAGGAGTGTTCTCTTCCTGAATCTGAGGATCCAGGGGAATTGAAGAAGCAAAGACTGCAATATTAAAGCAAAATCCTAGAATCAGAAGAACTGCAAATTAGCACTGAGGGACAAAAAGATGGAAGGAACAATTATTAATATTTTATTTCAGAGGTGACAGGAGAGACTGACAGCAATATGTTAAAGAATACATAGAGTGGAAGGAAAAATGGATGCAAGGAATTGGTCAAAGGTAGATTTTTATTATTTTTTTTTTCCCAAAGGTAGATTTTTAAAATGACAAGATTAAGCTGATTAACACTGAGAGAAGTAGGAAGCAGATATTTTAAAGTGATGACTCAGTTACCAATGGGGTATCAGTCAGTTTCTCAGTCGGGTCCAACTCTTTGCGACCCCATGAATCACAGCATGCCAGGCCTCCCTGTCCATCACCAACTCCCGGAGTTTACTCAAACTCATGTCCATTGAGTTGGTGATGCCATCCAGCCATCTCATCCTCTGTCGTCCCCTTCTCCTTCTGCCCCCAAGCCTTCCCACATCAGGGTCTTTTCCAATGAGTCAACTCTTTCCATGAGGCGGCCAAAGTACTGGAGTTTCAGCTTCAGCATCAGTCCTTCCAATGAATACCCAGGACTGATCTCCTATAGGATGGACTTGCTGGATCTCCTTGCAGTCCAAGGGACTCTCAAGAGCCTTTTCCAACACCACAGTTCAAAAGCATCAATTCTTCGGTACTCAGCCTTCTTCACAGTCCAACTCTCACATCCATGCATGACCACTGGAAAAACCATAGCCTTGACTACATGGACCTTTGTTGGCAAAGTAATGTCTCTGCTTTTGAATATGCTGTCTAAATTGGTCATAACTTTCCTTCAAAGGAGTAAGGGTCCCTTAACTTCATGTCTGCAATCACCATCTGCACTGATTTTGGAGCCCAAAAAAATAAAGTCTGACACTGTTTCCACTCTTTCCCCATCCATTTGCCATGAAGTGATGGGACCGGATGCCATGATCTTCATTTTCTGAATGTTGAGCTTTAAGCCAAGTTTTTCACTCTCCTCTTTCACTTTCATCAAGAGGCTTTTTAGTTCCTCTTCACTTTCTGCCATAAGGGTGGTGTCATCTTGCATATCTGAGGTTATTGATATTTCTCCCGGCAATCTTGATCCCATCCTATGCTTCCTCCAGCCCAGCATTTCTCATTATATACCCTGCATATAAGTTAAATAAGCAGGGTGACAATATACAGCCTTGACGCATTCCTTTTCCTATTTGAAACCAGTCTGTTGTTCCATGTCCAGTTCTAACTGTTGTTTCCTGACCTGCATACAGATTTCTCAGGACACAGGTTAAGTGGTCTGGTATTCCCATCTCTTGAAGAACTTTCCACAGTTTATTGTGATCCACACAGTTGAAGATTTTGGCATAGTCAATAAAGCAGAAATAGATGTTTCTCTGGAACTCTTGTTTTCAATGATCCAGCAGATGTTGGCAATTTGATCTCTGGTTCCTCTGCCTTTTCTAAAACCAGCTTAAACATCTGGAAGTTCACAGTACATGTACTGCTGAAGCCTGGCTTGGAGAATTTTGAGCATTACTTTACTAGCATGTGAGATGAGTGCAATTGTTTGGTAGTTTGAGCATTCTTTTGCATTGCCTTTCTTTGGGATTGAAATGAAAACTGACTTTTCCAGTCCTGTGGCCACTACTGAATTTTCCAAATTTGCTGGCATATTGAGTGCAGCACTTTCACAGCATCATCTTTCAGAATTTGAAATAGCTCACCTGGAATTCCATCACCTTCACTAGCTCTGTTCGTAGTGATGCTTTCTAAGGCCCACTTGACTTCACATTCCAGGATGTCTGGCTCTAGGTGAGTGATTCCACCATCGTGATTATCTTGGTCATGAAGATCTTTTTTGTATAGTTCTTCTGTGTATTCTTGCCACCTCTTCTTAATATCTTCTGCTTCTTTTAGGTCCATACCATTTCTGTCCTTTATTGAGTCCATCTTTGCATGAAATGTTCCCTTGGTATCTCTAATTTCCTTAAAGAGATCTCTAGTCTTTCCCATTCTGTTTTTTTCCTCAATTTCTTTGCATTGATCACTGAGGAAGGCTTTCTTATCTCTTCTTGCTATTCTTTGGAACTCTGCATTCAGATGCTTATATCTCTCCTTTTCTCTTCTTTTCACAGCTATCTGTAAGGCCTCTCCAGACAGCCATTTTGCTTTCGTGCATTTCTTTTCCATGGGGATGGTCTTGATCCCTGTCTCCTGTACAATGTCACAAACCTCCATCCATAGTTCATCAGGCACTCTGTCTATCAGATCTAGTCCCTTAAATCTAATTCTCACTTCCACTGTATAATCATAAAGGATTTGATTTAGGTCATACCTGAATGATCGAGTGGTTTTCCCGACTTTCTTCAATTTAAGTCTGAATTTGGTAATAAGGAGTTCATGATCTGAGCCACAGTCAGCTTCCAGTCTTGTTTTTGCTGGCTGTATAGAGCTTCTCCATCTTGACTGCAAAGAATATAATCAATCTGATTTCAGTGTTGACCATGTGTAGAGTCTTTTCTTGTGTATAGATATATATACAATGAGGTATAGATATAGATAAATAGATGAAAAGAATCTTGTTGTAGGTGAGTGTGCATGTGACCATGAGCATGTATATGTTCGTGTGTGCGTGTGTGCATAGGTACACACTTACAACTCTGAATAGTGAGAAATAAGTGAGGTTAGGAAATATAAAGAATGGAGAGTTAGTGTAAGAAGTACATTTTTCTTTTAAAAATTGCTTGGGGCCTCCTGGGGCTCTGTGGTGAAGAATCCACTTGCCGATGCAGGACACATAGGTTCAGTTCCTGGTCCAGGAAGATCCCACATGCCATGGAGCAACTAAGCCCGTACACCACAACTACTGGTCTCTAGAGCCTGGAAGCCACAACTGCCGAGCCCATTTGCTGCAACTACTGAAGCCTGTGCAGCCTAGAGCCCGCGCTCCACAAGAGAAACCGCTGCAGAGAGAAGCCCACACGTGGCAACTGGAGACTAGCTTCCACTCACTGCAGCCAGAGAAAAAGCCGGTGCAGCAATGGAGACTCCGCACAGCCAAAACTAAAGAAAGAAATAGAATTATTTTCTTTTTTTCCCCCTTTTTTAAAAATCACTTTAATACATCCAGCAATTTTAATGCCATTTGTTGAAAAAATATTTTCCCCATTTGATTTATTTAACATTTTGTAGAAAGAGATTGATAATATACATGTGAGTCTATTTCAGATCTATATTCTGTTCCACTGAATAATCACCTATAATTTTCTCTGTACCAAAATACATTGATATATCTTTATATTAAGTCCTGAAATGATATAATAAAAGTCTTTCAAATTTAATTCTCTTTTTGAAAGTTGTTTGGCTATTCCTTTTTTTTTGTTTTGTTTTCAATTTATTTTTTTATTTTTATTTTTACTTTATTTTGCTTTACAATACTATATTGGTCTTTCCATACATTGACATGAATCAGCCACGGGTGTACATGAGTTCCCAATCCTGAACCCCCCTCCCACCTCCCACCCCTTTTAAAGTGCTTGGATTTATTTAATGAAATTTGGTTGGTATGGAATAGAAGGAGATATATTTCTAAAAAGTGCTAAAGACAATGTAATGTTTGTATATGATAGAAAGCACTCTTAAAAGTAATTTGATTTTAAGAAGTTTTTGTTTTCAACACTCAGCCAATTATATCCATCTAGTTATTTAGATTCAGTGCTTTTTACTTGCACAGTACCCCTTGAACCAACATAATAACACTTCACAATTATTTATATATAAAAACAGTATCTGGTTGGAATAAACTATTGTCTCTGTCTTCAGCAAGTACAATTTCACATGCCATTGTGGACTGAAAGTAAGAGCTGATGCAGTGAGATGTAGACGGAAAGGATAAGAGCAATCTCATAAATCAGTAAGCAATCACTATCAGCACCATTGTTTTCTAAGAAGCAAAATACATTATATTTAAGTGCAATAAAACTTGTTCTTGTCATTGCTGTAGTTTTTAAATCAGGGGCTACATACACCTCAAATTCAGCAGATCCTGTTTGGACACCTTTCTGCACATGGTGCTGATGACCCCGTTTCAAAACATACACCTCAAATTCGGCAGATCCCATTTTGGCACCTTTCTGCACGTGGTGCTGTTGACCCCATTTCAATTACAGTGATTGAAATTGTTTGATCCACTCACTCTTACTAACTTAGTATCTAGTTTCTCAAAGAAATGAAAACTTTTTTTAAAAGTTTAATTGATGCTTTAGATGCTAAGTCAAGTTCGACTCTTGTGACCCCATGGACTGTAGCCTTCCAGACTCCTCTGTCCATGGGATTTCCCAAGCAAGAACACTGAAGAGGATATCCAGCCATTTCCTTCCCAGGGGACCTTCCTGACCCAGGGGTTGAACCCAGGTCTCCTGCATTACAGGCAGATTCCTTACCAAGTGAGCCACTAATGTATACTCACCTAAAAACTGGAAAAAAATATTGAAAGAAATTAATCATAGTATTATTCCAAAATAAACAGTATCATGATATTTTCTCATATTTTAGACATATTTAACAATGTCTGTCTTACTACATATATGATTTGCAAACTGATTTTTTTCATTTTATATCATATTGCAAAGCATTTCTTGGATTTTAACCATTATCTAAACAATGGTTTCATATACCTGAATGTTCCATTACTTATTTGTAAAGGTTTTTTCTTTTTTTAAAATTTGGGCCCTTAATGAGAAAATTGACTGCAACATACAACACTCTCAATATATGTCGATTTGAGCATAGAGAAAGCAACTTATATGCACACAATACATAGATAAATATGTATGAACTATGGACTGATGGAATTGATCTGGTTCTCTGGTGATAACTGCTAAATCTTTTTCATAAAAATTAATAAATTTATCAGTCAATTGTAGTTCTGGTGGGTGTCTCTGTTCTGATTCTGGGCTGGGTCCTCACATTTTTTGTTCCAACTTCTGGTCATCTACTATGTGATTCTGCATGCTTCACTGGTAACAATAGCAGTAAAATAAATTTGCAGAGGATAACTTTCTAAGTTTATAAATGTTTAAAGATAATTTTGTAGTAAAATATTTATTATAAACAATATTTTTCTTTTTAAAACTGAGCTATTTCTATCCCTGCTCACTACTGAACACCTCTGAGAGGTTCAAAGTTTCAGGATGTCTAGTGCAGGTGACTTTTGAACTGTGGTGTTGGAGAAGACTCTTGAGAGTCCCTTGGACTCCAAGGAGATCCAACCAGTCCATTCTGAAGGAGATCAACCCTGGGATTTCTTTGGAGAGAATGATGCTGAAGTTGAAACTCCAATACTTTGGCCACCTCATGCGAAGAGTTGACTCCTTGGAAAAGACTCTGATGCTGGGAGGGATTGGGGACAGTAGGAGAAGGGGACGACCGAGGATGAGATGGCTGGATGGCATCATGGACTCGATGGACATGAGTCTGAGTGAACTCCGGGAGATGGTGATGGACAGGGAGGCCTGGCGTGCTGCGATTCATGGGGTTGCAAAGAGTCGGACACGACTGAGCGACTGAACTGAACTGAACTGAACTGAACTGAGTGCAGGTGACTGGGGTTTTATCTCCCCATGCAACCTGCTGGCTTGTAAACAACTACAGCTGGTGTCATTTTGAAAAACTCCTTCTTCCTTTTTAAAATTAATTTTTATTGGAGTATAGTTGCTTTACAATTTTGTGTTAGCTTCTACAGTATAGCAAAATGAATCGACCATATACATACATATATCCATTCCCTTTTGGACTTCCTTCCCATTCAGATCACCACAGTGCATTAAGTAGTGTTCCCTGTGTTACACAGTCGGTTCTCACTAGTTATCTATTTTATACATAATATAAAGAGTGTGTTATGTGCATACTCAGTCTTCCAGTTCCTTCTACCTCCTTTCTTCCTTGGTATCCATACACTTGTTCTCTAACTCTGTATCCCATTTCTGCTTTGCAAATAGGACGTCTATACCCTTTTTCTAGATTGAACATATATGTGTTTATATATGATATTTGTAGAAGAACCTTTTTTCAAATCTTGGAAATCCATTAGTTACAGTCTGTATTGCATCACCAGCATTCTTTCCAGTGACTACAGTGATTCTGTGAAAGAGTTCAGATGTCACTTATGGGTTTGTGTTTGAACTCTTTAACATTGTGAATGTACAAATTAATTTACTTTGTAGTGCTCAGCAAAAATATTACTGAATGTATTCCCCAGACTACTATATAAGTATTCCCACCATTATCCAGAATCAGAAGAGTCACATATGAATTGAGCAGCAGTTAGTCTTTTAGATATTTAGTTCTCTCTGAAAAGATAACAGGGCTTCCCGGGTGGCTCAGATGGTAAAGAATCTGCCTGCAATGCAGGAGACCTGGGTTAGATCCCTGGGCTGGGAAGATTCCCGGGAGAAAGTGATGGCAACACACTCAAATATTCCTGCCCGGAGAATCCTCATGAACAGAGGAGCCTGGAGCCATGGGGTTGCAAAGGATAACAAACTTTTTTTATAGTTTTAGCCTGCAGTCAGTTATGGCTATTAGGGAATATCCAGTACTTAAAAGATGGATAAAATGATATATATCAGAAAGGGAAAATATTGTATACATTTTTCTTGCTGATTTTGTATGTTTTGGTTTGGAGCTTCATTGTCTGCCTGGTCTTACTATAAGTAGTTATCTGAAACTATAGCATATTCTTTCAAAGTCTGTCCAGAGTCTGCAGTAAGGAGGGCTAGCTAGTCTGAGACACATGAGCACCCTAATAAGGCTCATAATTTGATATCCCTTCAAAACAAATACTGTCAAACTACAATTCGACATTTTTTAGAATCAGGGAGATGCTGGGATCTATTAAGAGGGAGAAGGGAAAACAAAGAATTGCAGATGGCCATATCATGCTGCCTTGAGGAATTCGTATCCATACTCCAAGTTACAAATATACATGTATTTTCCACTTTGCAGAAGACTAGACAGTTATCTCCTAAGTCAAGTGTTTCACATGACAGGGAGGATCAGGGAAGTAGTCTATCTTCTAATTATTTACAGAACTTCCCCTGAAGACAGTTTTAGGAAACACAACCTTCTTCATCCTTTTACATTTCTGGAGATGTTGCAGGTGTTCAACCGTCTAGGCTAGGACATTGAGCAGTTCTCCTTAAAACAGTTCTGATATTTTCAGTTTTATCATAGTTGTCTAATTTTGAGACAATTATTACCTCTATGTATCATAAGCATTATAGACTTGATACATTTTTTTAATGTATTTACTTTGCCTAAAAATAAATGGGCAAGTCTCATTAGAGACTGAGGAGATATATAAGCAGGAAAATTCTAAACAGAAGGGGAAATAAAGCTTCTTATACTCATCAGAGGGTTTCCATTTCTCCCTTCTTCCCTCCTTCATTTCTCTTTCAGCAATCTTTTTTTCCTTACACAAAATCAAAATTTCTTTTTCTGGCTTCATTTCCACATGCTAATTCTTTCAGCTAGAATTTGTCACAGCCTTATCTATTCCCCTGAAACCTATGTTTTGATGCCATGTCTTCTAAATAATACCCATGCATATGATGAATGATGACACAATGTGATACAGATGGATTTCTTGGTAATTTGTATTATTGAATTAATCAGCATAAATTTAAACTGGGCCAACAATGAGGTTTTCTTTTTTTTTTTTTTTCCTCCCAATGGGTAGACCATTTCAAAGCCCTTAAATACCGTCAGGTAGGAAACTTACAAATACTCTAAGTAATTATTTATTTAGGTAATGAATCTAAACACCTGCTCAAACATCTCTATTTAAATCCAGGTAGATTAGGATTCAGAATCACCTGCAAACATCATTTACTGACTGCTCTGGGAAGGTCATGAAGACACTTTAAGTCTCAATCTCCTCACCATAAAATAGATATTTATAGTATCTATTAATATAATTCAAACATGAGTTTGAGAGTCAAGTGAGAAACATGCAAAGTACTTAGTACAGACTGTGGGAAATAGAGGCATGTAATAATATTATCTGCTATTATTGATATTATTTATCCAAGTAACATCAAAATAATTAGGATCCTACTGATTTACTGGCTTAATTTTATATAGTCTGTGTTCAGACATTACAGAATACATAAGTAGCAGAGTCTACATATTATATTTAAAGTATCTTTATACCCTGGGGTCTAATAAACTGATTCATATAGCTATGAATTATACTTTTCAATGTGTTCAGTAATATATAATTCTAAAATACCATATTATCAATGTACTTTTCAGCTGTCCCTTTTTTATTTTGTAGATTTTTAAACAGGAGCCTGGTAGAACGAAAAGCAATTCTAGTGGCAATTTTCTTAATTTTTTTTTTACTTGAGTATCCAATATAATAAATGTAGGGGGGGGACTGTCTTATTGACTGAGTAACTGAAACTAAAATCATCATCAAAACAAATGGAGGTTGACGATCCTTGCCATCACTTTAGATGACATAATTGTTAAAGACCAGTTCTTTGAAGGTGTGTTTACTGTTGAGTCCTATTGACATCAGTGAAGATGCCTTCATTATCTGGTTTGCCTGACTAGATGTTCATGCACTGAAACTTAGAAAATGCCAATAAACAGCAACAATTTGATAATTTTAATGTCTGTGCTCTTTCAAAACTCCGATTGTTTTTCTAAATGGCCAAAGGCAGTAATACCAGACAGGCTGTCCGATTATTTGGTTTAAAAATCAAACTGAACTCTTAAGTCCAGTTATCATCTTTCTGACAGATTTTGAAACAGACCACCAGAGCTATACTACAAACTGTCAAAAAACAAAACAAAAAAAAGTTGTGTTTCAATTCTATAGCTTCCCCAAGGCCTGGTTACCATTTGGTATTCTTAACTCACTTATTGAATTTTCATTCAAGTAGTTGATGTTTTCAAGAATTGTCAAGCTATTCCATTAGAAAGAAAAACTTGTTTGTAGAATGTAAATGTGGCTCAACCAGAATTATGTCAGTTCACTAATTTTCACCTCTCACATGAATATATATGAATATAATATAATATTTGAATATAATTGTGACTTGGCTCAGAATAATCTATTTCTGGAGAGATTTTGGTACAATTGAGTACAGATAAATGAAGATGAGGTTTAATTTTATGTTAAATTTAAATATTTTGTTTCAAATGAAAATATGTATGCTAAAAATTGTTTTACATCCTAGGATGTCATTTTTCTAAACAGAGGAAATTTTAGAACACAATTTTTTCTTAAAAAAGTGAGTGACAGTTGCAATTTTGTTTTACACGTTCTTGACATATTTCATTTCCATGGCATTATTTATAGTTTCTTATATTCAGTTCAAAATGGAAGCATTAAGGAACTACCAATTATTAATGGCCTTATCCCTGGGTCAGGAAGATTCCCTGGAGAAGGGCATGGCAACCCACTCCAGTATTCTTGCCTAGAGAATTCTGTGGTCAGAGGAGCCTGGTGGGATATAGTCCACAGGGTCACAAATAGTCAGATACAACGGAGAGACTAACACTTCACACTTCACTTCACTTATTCTCCCTCATTGCAGGCAGACGCTTTACCGTCTGAGCCACCAGGGAAGCCCTAGAAATTCAAGTAATTTATAGTTTGTGAATAATCTAGATATGAATAAAAGACAAGCCACACCTCCATGTATGTGGCTAAGCATTTGATTAAAATGTTGAAATGCATTCTAGAGACTGAATGGCATATTCTTCCCATTTTACAGATATGAGGAAACTGCACAACAGAAGGTGATTATCCTATGCTCGCTCTTCCTTCTGCCTGTAGCATTACAGCCACAGGTATCCTGATTCCCAGTCCTGTATGGCTTGTCATACACTCATGCTACCAGCATGTAATCGTTTATTAACCCTCCAGGGCAGGAGAAAATAGGATGATGTATTCAAAAGGCTGAAGGAAAAAAGGGTTAACTAAGAATATATTAACAAGGCTGTCATTCAGAAATGAAGGAGAGATATCAACTTTCCCAGACAAACAAAGCTGAAGGAGTTCAGCCCCACTAGATCCATATTAATAGAAATGCTGAAAGTAATTCACCAAGCTGAAAAGAAATGAAGCTAGTTAGTACCATAAAGGATTATGAAAATATAAAACATATTGATAAAGGTTAAGTATGTAGTCTCATTCAGAATACTCTCTCATTTTAATACAGTGATATGTTAATTGTTTAACTCTAATATAAATCTTAAAGGATAAATGTATTAAAGCATAACTATAGCTTATTAAAGCATAACTATAGCTATAAATAATTTGCTAATGTAAACAATTCTAAAAACATATAAGTTACAATGTCAAAAGCAAAAATAATAACAGGTAAAGAAGTAAAGGGGTAGAATTTTTGTAGGTGATTTCAGTTACCAGCTTAAAATACCCTATTATTACTGTAAGATGCTTTATGTAAGAATCATGGAAACCACAAAGAAGAAACCTTTAGTAGATTAAAAGAGAAAGAAAAGGGAATCAAAACCATAGCACACAGAAAATCATGAATTTACAAGGGAGGACAGCAAAACAGGAAGAAAGAAACTATAAAATAGCCAGAAAATAATCAAGATGGCATTAGTAAGTCACTATCAATAATTTGTTACTCTAAATATAAATAGGTTAAACTCTCCAATCAAAAGACATAGAGTAGTGAAATGGATTTAAAAGAAAACAAGGCTCAAGTAACATTATCTGTAAGAGAACCACTTTGAGCAAACATAGGCTCAAAGTGAAGGGATGGTAGAAGATATTTAATGCAAATCAAAACAAAAAGAGCAGGAGTAGCTATAGTTATATGACAAAAAAAGGCTTTAGGTCAAAAACTGTAACAAAAGAGAAAGTCAATACATAATGATGAAAAAGTTAATCCATTCAAAGGTCATAACAATTATAAATATGTATGCACTCAACACAAGAACAACTAAATACTAACAGATGTCAGGAGAAATGGACAATAATACGATAGTAACAGGGGATGACAACATTCTACTTATAACAATGGAGAGATCAAAGAGACTAAAAAGCAGCAAGAAAATACTGGACTTGAACTCTAGTACAGACAGACATAGCAAAACTGCGTAGAACATTGTATTCAGCAGTAGCAGAATACATGTTCTTCTAAAGTGCACTCAGAACATCATTAGAGAAAGATTATATGTTAGATCACAAAACAAGTCTTAGAAAATTTAGGAAGATTAATATCATAAAAAGTTATGTATAATGTACACAATGTGGAAAACCACTTATCAATAACAGAAGGAAAAGTGGAAAATTCACAAATAGGTAAAAATTAAATAACACCTCCTGAACAACCAATGGGTCAAAGAAAAAAATGAAGAGAGAAATTTAAAAGCATCTTGAGGCAAATGAAAATGAAAACACAACAAACTAAAACCTACTAAATGAGACACAGCAAAACAGTTCTAAAGGAAGTTTATAGCAATACAAAAAAAAAAAAAAAAAAAAGCCCTCAAGTAAACAACCTAACTATACATATATGAAGGAACCAGGGGAAAAACGGAGAAGGCAATGGCACCCCATTCCAGTACTCTTGCCTGGAAAATCCCATGGATGCAGGAGCCTAGTGGGCTGCAGTCCGTGGGGTCACAAAGAGTCGGACACAACTGAACGACTTCACTTTCACTTTTCACTTTCATGCATTGGAGAAGGAAATGGCAACCCACTCCAGTGTTCTTGCCTGGAGAATCCCAGGGACGGGGGAGCCTGGTGGGCTGCCGTCTCTGGGGTCGCACAGAGTCGGACATGACTGAAGTGACTTAACAGCAGCAGCAGCAAGGGAAAAGAAGAAGAAACTAAGGCCAACGATTGCAGAAGGAAGGACATAACAAATATCAGAATAGAAATAAATGAAATAGAGGCCAGAAAAACAAAACAGAAAAAAAAAAGCTGGCTTTCTGAAGATATTTTTTAAAAACTAAAAAAATTTTTTACTAGATTTATCTCATTTACTAAACTAATTCATAAAAATAAGGCAATAAAATAAGACATTAAAGAGGAAACATTATAACTGAAAACCAAAATACAAAGGATGATAAGAAAATACTATGAACAGATTGGATAACTTGGAAGAAATGGATAAATTGCTTGAAACTTAAAATCTACCAAGACTGAATCATGAAAAAATAGAAAGCCTGAACAGACCAAAAATGAATAAGGAGACTGAATCAGCAATCACAAACTTTCCAACAAAGAAAACTCGAGGATATGAATGTTTTACTAGTAAATTCTACCAAATATTTAAAGAAGAATTAAGGCCAATCATTCTAAATGTTTTCAAACATTTGAAGAGAAGGAAATAATGACAAATTCATTTTATGAAGCCAGCGTTATCAAAGTCAGAAAAAGACACTACAAGAAACTAAAATTACAAGACAATATCCCGAATGAATATATTAACAGATGCAAATATCTTTAACTAAATACTAGCAAACAGAATTCAACAGCATTACTCAATACTGGTCTTGGCAATTTTTTTTTTGTATATGACAGCAAAAGCACAGGAAGCAAAAAAAGAAAAAGAAAAAACTAGTAGGACTACATCAAATTAAAAAGCTTCTGCAAAACAAAGGAGATAATAAAATGAAAATACAACCTATGGAATGGGTGAAAAGATTTGCAAAAATATATCTGAAAGGGGTTAATATCTGAAATATATATATGGAAATCACACAACATAAGGCCAAAAGAAATCAAAATAACCCCTTTTTGTCATGGGCAAAAGACCTGAACAGACATTTTCCCGAAGAAGACATGTAGAAGACCAATAGGTATATCAAAAGGTGTTCAACATCATTACTCATCAGGGAAATGCAAATCAAAACTATTAAAACTATGAGATATAACCTAGCATCCATCAGGATTGCTTTTATCAAAAAGACAATAGATAATAAGTGCTGGCAAAAATGTCGAATAAAAGAAACCTTTGTATATTGCTGGTGGTAATGTAAAATGAAGCAGCCATTATGGAAAATAGTACTGAGATGTCCCAAAAAGTTAAAGTAGAACTACCATATGATCCAGCAATCTTCTTCTAAATATATATCCAAAGAAAACGAAATCAGTATTTAAAAAATGTTTTTGCACTTCCATATTCATTGCAACATAATTCACAATAACCAGATATGAAATCATAATAACCATATATGGAAATAACTCATTTTCATTCATGCATAAATAAATTAAGGATTGTGATATATAAAAGTACATATATTACATATATGTGTATATATATAAATTTATTTATCACATATTTTTATACATATATTCCACTATATTATATATACTATTTACTGTTTGTTTGTGTTTTTTTTGCTTCTTGCCACAAGTTTTAGTTATACTCTCAAAAAGTCATTTAATAGTCTTAGCACATTTACTACTCTATAGAAATGCAGCTACTGTTTGCTTTCATTCAAAAAAAATTTTTTTCAGCCAAGTTTGGAAACATCCATGAGGTATATTTAGGGAGACAGTTACCTATCTTAGTAAGCTATTATCAAAAACAGCATCTGCATTTCTAAGATTCCCTGAAAACTCTCTCTCTCTGAAGTATATGTTACATTAGGATGTAAGAGGTTTCTATGACTAATTTAGAATGTTCTTTCTTTGTTTTGGCTTCCCTGGTAACCCAGCTGGTAAAGAATCTGCCTGCAATGCAGGAGACCCCGGTTCAATTCTTGGGTGGGGAAGATCCACTATTTGTTTGTCAAATAGTATTCTAAAAATAAGATAATAAATATTTAAAACATTTCTTTGATTAGTGCTTTGCATCATGTAGCTTTTCGGGGGATGTTTAATATCTAAGGATCACAAACTGACATAAACCCTTATAATTGAAAATTCAAATTAGATACAGTAACACGTACCTATTAAGACTGAGAGTTAACTCCCGAGATGTTTTTCTCTCCTTCCTTATGTTGGACCTGCCACATTTAATTATTTTCATTGATATACTCATTAATTTGCCTAATTGTTTTTGAAGGACAGTAACACTATGGCAAACTCATTGAAACCAGCTGATAGACCACTCTACAGGGCTGACACATAGCTCATCAGGCACTTGAACAAATATTGAAATAGAATTGAAATAAAGTAGGATAATTTTCCATTGTCTGTCTCCTCTTATTAGGCATTCTAATATTACTTTTTTGTTTCCCTTCCCTTTAGCAAACACTTTTTCTCTCTCTCATACAGTAGTCAAAATTCCATTTATACCTTGACAAACTGAATTTATTTACAAATTTGCTGTTGTTGCTTAGTCACTAAGTCATGCCTGATTTCCCAGGCAAGAATGCTAGAGTGGGTTGCCATTTCATTCTCAGGAGGATCTCCCTGACCCACGGATCGAGACTGCCTATCCTGTATTGGCAAGCAGATTCTTTACCACTGAGCCACCTGACGTCGTCGCTCAGTCGTGCCCAACTTTTTGCGAACCCATGGACTGTAGTTTACAAGGTTCCTCTGTCCATGGAATTTTCCAGGCAAGAGTGCTGGAGTGGGTTGCCATTTCCTTCTCCAGGGGATCTTCCCGACCCAGGGATCGAACCCAGGTCTCCTGCATTGCGGGCCGACGCTTTACCACTGAGCCACCTGGGAAGCCCTTATTTCAAAATATCAAATTAATATTATATCCTAGCCTTTTGAGTTTTCATGCTTTTTTCTCTGCTAAGATCAACTGCCACACTTAAGATGTGTTCTGTTTGCATTTTGATCAAATAAAATATTAACTCTACCTATCATTTCATTGTTCTCATTCCATTTACTTTATGACATGATAATGTAAATCAAGTGTTTTTATCAAATATTTTCAAATTTCCTTTTATCACCTAAATTATAGACAAAATTTGGGCTTATATATATACATTATATATACATTAATATGAGTTCATGAATCATAGGATTTTCAAAGATTTTATGGTCTTCAATGAATATCTTATATAACAGGGACTTGTCTTGTTAGGTCACTCAGTCATGTCTGACTCTTTGTGACCCCATGAACTGCAGCACGCCAGGCTTCTCTGTCCTTCACCATCTCCCTGAGCTTGCTCAAACTCATGTCCATTGAGCTGGTGATGCCATCCAACCATCTCATCTTCTGTTGTCCCCTTCTCCTGCCTTCAATCGTTCCCACATCAGGGTCTTTTCCAGTGAGTCAGTTCTTCACATCAGGTGGCCAAAGTGTTGGAGCTTCAGCTTCAGCATCAGTCCTTCCAATGAATATTCAGGGTTGATTTCCTTTAGGGTTGACTGGTTTGATCTCCTTGCAATCCAAAGGACTCTCAAGAGTCTTCTCCAACACCACAGTTCAAAAGCATCAGTCCTTCAGTGCTCAGCCTTGAAAAACCAAAGCTTTGACTAGACGGACCTTTGTCGGCAAAGTAATGTCTGTGATTTTTAATATACTGTCTAGATTGGTCATAGCTTTTCTGCCAAGGAACAAGCATCTTTTAATTTCATAGCTGCAGTCACCATCTGCAGTGATTTTGGAGCCCTCCAAAATAAAATCTGTCACTGTTTCCATTGATTCCCCATCTATTTGCCGTGAAGTTATGGGACGAGATGTATTGATCTTCATTTCTTGAATGCTGAGATTTAAGTCAATTTTTTCACTCTCCTCTTTCACTTTCATCTTTAGTTCCTCTTTGCTTTCTGCCATTAAGGGTGGTGTCATCTGGGTATCTGAGGTTATTGATATTTCTCCCTGCAATCTTGATCCCAGTTTAAGCTTCATCCAGCCTGGCATTTCACAAGATGTACTCTGCATATAAGTTAAATAAACAGGGTGACAATATACAACCTTGACACACTCCTTTCCCAATTTGGAACCAGTCCATTGTTCCCTGTCCAGATCTAACTGCTGCTTCTTGACCTGCATACAGGTTTCTCAGGAGACAGGGAAGGTGGTCTGCAATCTGTCTCTTGGCTTTGTTTCTATTAATGCCACGATGAAAAACTGAATCTGTTCCCTGTGCTAGTCTCTAATCTCTGTTATTATTTGAAAGAGAGTTTAATGCTTGGAAACTTGTTCTGGGACAAATAACAAAATTTTGAACTGAAATGTCCCTTGATTAGCCATCTGATCATCCACTGATCATTCTACCAGTTTTCATCATATACATCTACCAAAATTATTCCACAAATTATTATTCTGACATGGAAATTACCTTCTTATCCGTATTTTTATTTTAAAAAATTAAAAATCACAAGTGAAAATTCAATGCAGCAAATCTTACTATCAATGATATTGAGTATATAAGAAATCCATAATAATATAAATAATGAAAACAATAAAAAAGGAACCAGAAATATTTTTTCACCTTAATTTTGCTGAAAAATTTTAATGATTTATATAATGACATATAAGTTTTTTTTTTGTTTTTGGTCCATGTAGGAACTATTAATGGGTAGCCACATTTTTTAGAAATATGACAATCTCATAGAGAATGTTAGTTTTTCCATTAGAACTCAAGCCATTAAATCCATTATCCATTTTTGTTTCCTTGTCAATGCAATCTGTCTCTTTGCTTTGTTCCTATTAACGCCACATTGAAAAATTGAATCTGTTCCCTAAGTTAGTCTCTAACCTCTTTTATTATTTGAAAGAGAGTTTAGTGCTTGGAAACTTGCTCAGGGAAATAGAATTCCCTTCTGAAAATTTTCCACAATACAAACATCAGTATTGCAAGCATGCTCACTAGTGAGTCCCTGGCCTGCTCTTGAAGAACTGCTGAACAAAATGACTAAGGTCATTATAAGGCTTCTCAGAGGCTCAGCTAATTTATATGTTCCAGGTGATACTGATCCCTTCAGATTAAGAGAAAAGCCATTGCATTCTAAGGCCCACTGTACATGAGGAATATAGCAGTCAGGGGATTGCTTGTCTGGTCCATGTGCTTTGGAACCTCAAGAGAAAAATCTTAATATACTTACTTGCCAGTTTTAGATACCTTAAAACACGTTCCTTTTTTAGTCCAAGGTAAATGAAAATTTTCCATGTTAAATTATTGTATTTATTGTTTGATGAAAGTATGATATTTATGAAATATAACTTCCCTATATTAATATGGATCAGCTAGAATAATTCGAGTGCTCAGCATTGAACATGTACTGTGAATGAGGTCATCGAAAACACAAGTCAAGTTTTTTTTTTCTAAAAATGTATGGGAAAATAGGACAGACTAATCAACGAATTTTAGATACCTTGGCCATGCTGATCTCTGATCTCTGTCTCCTGGTTTCCAACTCAATGAGACCACTCTGCCTGCTCTATGGATTTCTCTACTCTTCCTCCATACAAAGAGACAGGTTGGTTGCAAGACACAATGTCCTTTCAAAGTGATCACAGTCCTGCACTTTTAATCCGCCAATGAAACTACTAAAAACAATAGTTTAATGTATTTTGCCCAGTTTGCTGTTTTTGGTTTGTTTGTTTTACAGTGAAAGAGTAAGTCTGTTCTCATTGACTCCTCATAGCAAGAAGCAGAAATCTCTTTTTATGATGTGAGTTTATTAACCAAATTGAAGTAGCTAGAGCTATTATTGACTATGCCAAAGCCTTTGACTGTGTGGATCACAATAAACTGTGGAAAATTCTGAAAGAGATGGGAATACCACACCACCTAACCTGCCTCTTGAGAAATCTGTATGCAGGTCAGGAAGCAACAGTTAGAACTGGACATGGAACAACAGACTGGTTCCAAATAGGAAAAGGAGTATGTCAAGGCTGTATATTGTCACCCTGTTTATTTAACTTACATGCAGAGTACATCATGAGAAACGCTGGACTGGAAGAAACACAAGCTGGAATCAAGATTGCTGGGAGAAATACCAATAACCTCAGATATGCAGATGACACCACCCTTATGGCAGAAAGCGAAGAGGAACTAAAAAGCCTCTTGATGAAAGTGAAAGAGGAGAGTGAAAAACTTGGCTTAAAGCTCAACATTCAGAAAACGAAGATCATGGCATCCAGTCCCATCACTTCATGGCAAATAGATGGGAAAACAGTAGAGACAGTGTCAGACTTTATTTTTGGGGCTCCAAAATCACTGCAGATGGTGACTGCAGCCAAGAAATTAAAAGATGCTTACTCTTTGGAAGAAAAGTTATGACCAACCTAGATAGTATATTCAAAAGCAGAGACATTACTTTGCCGACTAAGGTCCGTCTAGTCAAGGCTATGGTTTTTCCTGTGGTCATGTATGGATGTGAGAGTTGGACTGTGAAGAAGGCTGAGCACCGAAGAATTGATGCTTTTGAACTGTGGTGTTGGAGAAGACTCTTGAGAGTCCGTTGGACTGCAAGGAGATCCAACCAGTCCATTCTGAAGGAGATCAGCCCTGGGATTTCTTTGGAAGGAATGATGCTAAAGCTGAAGCTCCAGTACTTTGGCCACCTCATGTGAAGATTTGACTCATTGGAAAAGACTCTGATGCTGGGAGAGACTGGGGGCAGGAGGAGAAGGGGACGACCCAGGATGAGATGGCTGGATGGCATCACGGACTCGATGGACATGAGTCTGAGTGAACTCCGGGAGACGGTGATGGACAGGGAGGCCTGGCGTGCTGCGATTCATGGGGTCACAAAGAGTCGGACACGACTGAGCGACTGAACTGAACTGAGAGCTATTATAGTTATTATCTAAAATTTTCCTTTTAACCTTCACGCTTTAATTATTTAACAGCTTATTCTGGTAATCTTCTGATTCTGTTTGTCACCCTACTCAACATTCTGTACATTTTCTTTTTCTTCAGATAGAAGAGTGCTTTTTAACAATTATTATAAGTCAGGTCTACTGGTGATGAATTCCCTCTGCTTTTGTTTAATAGGGAAAAGCCTTTGTTTCATCTACATATCTGAAGGATAACTGCTGGATTCTTGCTTGACAGTTTTCATTTTTCAAAATTTTGAATGTGTCAAAAAATTTTTCTGAATGTGTCATTCTACTCTTTCCTGGCTTATAGAGTTTCTGCGGAGAAATCTGCTGATAGAATGATGGGGGAGTCCTTTGCAGGTTACCATCATTTCTTCCCAGACAGCATTTAAAATTCTTTCTTTGTCATTGATTTTTTGACAGTTTTAATATACTATATCTTGAGGAAGGTCTTTTTTGCGTGAAGGTAATTAGGTGTTCTCTTAACTTCATGGACTTGTATATCCAGTTTCTTTCCCATATATGGGAAGTTGTCAGCTATTATTTCTTTAAATAAGCTGTTTCCTTCTTTTTTTCTCCTCTGGGATAACCATTATCCTTATGTTGCCTTGCCTAAGGCAGTTAGATAGTCTTCACAGAATTTCTTCGTTTTTTTAAGATGTTATCTCTCTCTTCTCTTCTACCTGTATTACTTCTAGATTCTTATCTTCGAGCTCACATATTCTGTCTTCCATATTGTCTCTTCTATTTCTAATGCTTTCTAATGCATTCTTCATCTTATTTATTGAGTTCTTCAGCTCCAGAAGAGCTGGAGCTGTTTGGTTCACTTTTAGAGTTTCCATCTTTTTAGTAGAGTATTCCTTCCATTCATAAAATCTTGACAGACAAGTTCATCTAGAGAAATATAGCAACTGAGATTGATTTACATGGAACAGAAGCTGCTAGAGCCATAAACTGGTAGGCGTATCAAAAATAAAATTTGATGAATTTCTGGAGGCTGATTATGGACCTGTTGAATTGTTAGAATCAAGTTTAAAAAGCTTTATCTACAGAAGACAAGTGTCAATACTTAGATGGGCCAACAATGAAACAACATATGGAGCACACACACAAAAAAAGGTAGCATAATACCACAAAAGAAAATGATGGTTATCCAGAAACCAAGGTTAAAGTAACAGAATACTGTGATCTCACAGAGAATTTAAAATAGCTGTCACAATGAAACAGCGAGCTACAAGAAAACTCAGAAACACAGTTCAATGAGCTCAGGAATAAAATTGCAAGTCAACAGGTTAGTAATTACTTTCTTTTGTTTTTCAGTAGGTGGTGCTATAGCACAAGTTTTGGCTTCTCTTACCCGGCTGCCTTGGAAAATCAGCACTTGGCATCCTCCACAGCCTCTGCAGAGGTATTATTGCTCAGTGTGCCTTCATCACTTTTTATGCGTCACTGGTTCCTTGCTGCTGCCGGTGTTACTGCTGTTGTTGACGTTGTCGCCGGGCACTGGGAAGCTGGGCACGTCTGCCATGTCCAGCGTCATTGAGTTTCGGGCTCTGCTTCCATGTAGGGCAGGGGCGTCAGGATAGGGGGGTACTTCTGCTGCATCTGAGGTTGCTGGATTTGCAGGTGCTGCCATTCCAAGTGGTGGTGGCAACATTGCAGGTGACTCCACGGCTGGAGAGCAGTCACTGCTGGCCCTGCTGTAGCCCGGAGGCCAGAGTTGTGTATATTACCTCTCTTGCTTCAACCATGTTCTCTGGGGCTGCAGGCTCAGCCACTGCGGCCAAGGGGCTGGGGTCACAGGTGCCATCTCCGCTGTTACCCAGCTTCTGCCTCCGAGGTGTGATGCGGGCCACTCACCTTTAGAGCAAAAGGTGTGTGGGAGTCTACAGATTCCTAGAATGTTGGGCAGAGAAACTTTTGTTAACTTATGGACTGATTTTATGGTGTCAGTGATTTTATACATTCTTCCTCTGATGAGTCCAGGAAAAGTTGTTGACAACTCAGTTTGCCTAGTTTTTTTCTTGTGAGAGGAATGATGACTTCCAATCTCTTTTTATGTATGAGATGAAGCTGAAAGTCCTTCTGTTTTCAGTCTTGCTGTAAGACAGTTTTGGGGGTGAAATAAAGATAAGTCTATTTCTATTTCAGATAATTCTAGGTTCAAATTCTGCTCCTCCACGTAATGAGTGACTTGAAAAATCTGTATGCAAGTCAAGAAGCAACAGTTAGAACCAGATATGGAACAATGGCTGTACATTGTCATCCTGCTTATTTAACTTATATGCAGACTACAGTATGTGAAATGCCGGGCTGGGTAAGCACAAGCTGGAATCAAGACTGTTGGGAGAAATATCAATAATCTCAGATATGCAAAGGACACCATCCTTATGGCAGAAAGCAAAGAGGAACTAAAGAGCCTCTTGATGAAAGTGATAGAGGAGAGTGAAAAAGCTGACTTAAAACTCAACATTCAGAAAACTAAGATCATGGCATCTGGTCCCATCACTTCATGGCAAATAGATGGGGAACCAATGGAAACAGCGACAGATTTTATTTTCTTGGGCCCCAAAATCACTGCATATGGTGACTGCAGCCATGTAATTAAAAGATGCTTGATCCTTGGAAGAAAAGCTATGACCAACCTAGACAGCATATTGACAAGAAGAGATTTTACTTTGCTGACAAAGGTCCATTTCATCAAAGCTATGGTTTTTCTAGTAGTCATGTATAGATGTCAGATCTGGAACCATAAAGAAATATGAGCACTGAAGGATGAGCACTGAAGGATTGATGTTTTTGAACACTCTTGAGTGTCCCTTGAACTTCGGGGAGATAAAACCAGTCAATCCTAAAGGAAATCAACCCTGGATATTCATTGCAAGGACTGATGCTGAAGCTGAAGCTCCAACACTTTGGCCACCTGATGAGAAGAACTCATTGGAAAAGACCCTTATGCTGGGAAAGATTGAAGGCAGGAGAAGGGGATGACAGAGGAAGAGATGATTGGATGGCATCACTGACTTCATGGACATGAGTTTGAGCAAGCTCCGGGAGTTGGTGATGGACAAGGAAGCCTGGATTTTCTCTTCTCTCTCTCTTCTCTTCAGCCTGGACTTAGTCATAAAGAGTTGGACACAGCTGAGCAACTGAACTGAACTGAAACAAATTATTCCACCTAGCATCAGTTTCCTCATTTGAAATTAGGCTAAAAATATGTATGTAGAGTGTCTATTGTTGGCAGTATTGCAAACGATAGATATTTTCAAACTAAATCTTCTACTGACAACACTAGGAAAAAGAGAGGGAAAAGAGATACACTTTAAAAGTTTTATTTTAAGGCAATGAAGTAGTGAGGCATTGTATGAATACAAGCTGAGAAAGGAAGCCAAAGAGGGACAGCTTTTTCCCTCCAGATAATTACTAATTCCAGAGGTGGTAACTGAGAAGCTAAGCAGAATTTTTGTTAGATTCGTAGATGGTGGGGCTGAACATTGAGTTCAAGGCCCTACAAGCAAAAGGGGCCGGGAGAATACTCTAGGAGTTCTCTTGAGAACTTGAAGTTTATTCACTACAGCAGGAAGGGTAACTGGATACAAACTAGGCTACTTTAGGTCTTCATCTTCCATTGGATTCGTATTATGTTGGGATTCATTTGTATGGCTTTGAGCTAGCAGGACTTGCTAATTTTTATCAATTTTGCTTGAAGGTTATAAATTAAAATCTTGTACTTGTTAGGAGGCTAATAAAAGGGCATGTATATTATAGGGATGAGGAATCTCAAAAAGTTGTAATAGCATATTTCAGTGGGCAAAGTAAAAAAGATTTTATCACACGGCGGTTTTGAAACTGGTGATTAATATGCAAATTTTTGCATATTTGACTCAGTCATTCTTCCTAATATAATTCAAGGTAACAGAATTATGAGCAACACTGGGATGAAGCTTAAAGATTAAGTGCACTGCAGGATTTTATTAGTGGGATCTAAATACCTAACACTTGTTATGGAAGAAAATGTTCAGAAAGTTGAATTTGAGACATCCAGATCTCTATTGGAGATCATTTCTACTTTTTAAACTTTTCCCTTTACTCCACACCATCCAGGATCTAACTTCAATTCTCATTTTTATTTCATTCTTCCTATATGCATATTACCTCAATGCTTGGAATATAATCTATTATATTATATAAATAATCATAGTGCATGTATAATGCATACTTATATCTATAAACTTATATAAATAAAGTAATATATATAGTTATTTATATAATCATACATATGACTTATAGATATCTCATATATTTAGTCTCATAAATAAAACTTTAACTTAATTGAACACGATGTAACCCAAAGGTTTCACGATTGGGCACTCCCAAGTCCAAAGTCCAAACCTGACACATGAGTCAAACCGAATACCAAGTAATATCATTGGAAGTCTGTGAGTAAGCCAGTGATCCTATTTTTGTTCTAAAATGGTAAATACACTGCTTAAACTGGATTATGTCTATACATTAAACTAAGATAAGCATCTGATTAATAAAGGAAAATATTTTTATTATTGTAGATATTTTCAATGAAATCAGTTACAAGTTTTAATTGCTGCAGTGATTATCTAGGTTTCCTAATTGGTTTATGTAATCAGATATCCAGCTCCTATTCTAGAGCCCCTCTCACCCATCTCAGTCCATTTCCCTTCCTGTTCTTAGTTTCTGTTATATTTTACCCTCCAAATTAGAAAATCCTCTACTGGGCATTAGTTCCTAAAGGAAATTCTTTCATCATGCAGTATTATAAGAACAAACATTGATAACTCTCTTGATCGGACTATTGGTATGATAGGTTTAGTCTCAAGCTCAAAAAAAAAAAAAAGATTTATGTAGAAGTATAAAGAGCTTGAAAACATCTTACTAGAGCTACAGACCTATACTGTACTTCAACAGTCAGGTGGATCCAAGTGTATGACTCTGTATATCATTCAGTGATGGAAATACAGGATATATCTGAAAGTGAAAGCTGGATAATAGTACAAGAGAGAACATTATAGATTTAAAAAATAGCCTTGGAAAAATAAAAAGATAATACTTAACAAACTCTTCAGTTCAGTTCAGTTCAGTCGCTCAGTCGCATCTGACTCTTTGTGAGCCAATGAATCACAGCACGCCAGGCCTCCCTGTCCATCACCAACTCCCAGAGTTCACTCAAACCAATGTCCATCGAGTTCGTGATGCCATCCAGCCATCTCATCCTCTGTCATCCCCTTCTCCTCCTGCCCACAATCCCTCCCAGCATCAGAGTCTTTTCCAATGAGTCAACTCTTCGCATGAGGTGGCCAAAGTATTGGAGTTTCAGCTTTAGCATCAGTCCTTCCAATGAACACCCAGGACTGATCTCCTTTAGGATGGACTAGTTGGATCCCCTTGCAGTCCAAGGGACCATCAAGAGTCTTCTCCAACACCACAGTTCAAAAACATCAATTCTTCAGCACTCAGCTTTCTTCACAGTCCAACTCTCACATCCATACATGACCACTGGAAAAACCATAGCCTTGACTAGACGGACATTTGTTGGTAAAGTAATGCTTTAATTAGCTAAAAAAATAACTACTGTTAGTCAATATCTTCAGATATTATATTATATATATTTTTTAATTTTTTTAACTTCTTTTTTTTAATTTTTATTTTTACTTTATTTTGCTTTACAGTGCTGTATTGGTTACATGTATACTATCATGTAAGAAACGAATTGCCAAGTCTATGTTTGATACAGGATACAGGATGCTTGAGGCTGGTGCACGGGGATGATCCAGAGAGATGATATGGGGTGGGAGGTGGGAGGGCGGTTCAGGATTGGGAACTCATGTATACCCGTGGCTGATTCATGTCAATGTATGGCAAAACCAATACAGATATTATATATTAGAATATGCTATTAAGAATACATTTTATTTCTTAATTGTAACATCCCTAGCTTTTTCAGTTAGATACAGTTTAACATTTGCAGTTACTTCAAGCCTTTATGATTTCATTGTTTCCTAATTTCAATTTATATCCACTGCCCTTCAGTTAAACTCACACCGATGTTGAAAGTATCAAACATTTCTAAGTTGAAAGACTGCAAGTTTCAGAGACTATAGTTTTCTTTTTTTTTTCTCTCTCTCTCTCCTCTAGGCTTGAGCACCGGTTTTACTGTGATTTATTAGATACCATCACAGTTTTGAGGATGTGTATCCAAGATTGTTGTGGCAACTTCCGTGTCTGCCAACACTGAAATAGTGTTATGAGCACACTACTTATGTGGAATTAAACTTCCTTAAGATGGAAAGAAGCTGACCTGATACATTATTCTGAGCACTATGCTTCTTTGTAATATGTTCATTTGAGAAATACAACTTTATGACAGTAAGAAATAAATTAACTATTAATGAACTTCCCAGAATATTAGACTTAAACTTACTAGTATTCCTAAATTCTTTACAGTAGTTTTCCCTATAGTTAATAAAAGAACAAAGAATCACAGAATATGAATCTGATTTTGAATATCTGTTTCATCAGATTTATTTAAGAAGTTTCTAAAATTTTCACATTTGAACTAATAAGATTTCCTGTTTGTGTATATTTGCCATAATAAAGCAATCAAAAGAATATTTTTTAAACTAATTGCAATTGAATGATAATAGATTTAGTATTTACATAAAATAGGCATCAAAAAGAAGGAGAGATCGACAATGTCAAGTTTTGATGTTTCTTCCCTGGTGGCTCAGAGGTTACAGTGTCTGCCTGGAATGCAGGAGAACCGGGTTGGGTCCCTGGGTTGGGAAGATCCCCTGGAGAAGGAAATGGCAACCCACTCCAGTACTCTCGCCTGGATAATCACATAGAGGGAGGAGCCTGGTAGGCTACAGTCTATGGGGTCACAAAGAGTCGGACACGACTGAGCGACTTCATTTTCACTTTTCAAAAAGTAGTATTTGCAGAAATAGAAGCAATAAAAGATGTAGAGAACAAATATGTGGACACCAACGGGAAAAAGGGAAGGTTAGGATGAATTGGGAGAATGAGATTGACATATACACTACTGATACTATATGTAAAATAAATAAATAATGACAACCTACTGTAGACCTCAGGAAACTAGTGCTGTGTGATGTAATGGCCTAAATGGGAAGGAAATCCAGAAAAGGAGATATATGTATATATATAGCTGATTCACTTTACTGTACAGTAGAAACTAAGGCAACATTATAAAGCAACTATACTCCAATAAAAATTAAATAATAAAAAGTAGTTCAGTTCAGTCACTCAGTTGTGTCTGACTCTGCGACCCCATGAATCGCAGCACGCCAGGCCTCCATGTCATCACCAACTCCCGGAGTTTACCCAAACTCATGTCCATTGAGTCGGTGATGCCACCCAGCCATCTCATCCTCTGTCGACCCCTTCTCCTCCTGCTCCCAATCCCTCCCAACATCAAGGTCTCTTCCAATGAGTCAACTCTTTGCATCAGGTGGCCAAAGTATTGGAGTTTCAGCTTCAGCATCAGTCCTTCCAATGACCACCCAGGACTAATCCTTGGTAAAAACCTACAAAATAACATTTTAAAAGACAATGCCAATAAATAAGCTTTTATAATTAATATTTTTGTCATAAGCATTACTGTAAGTGATGTAGACCACAAAACTGGACAAGATTTTTTGTGTCCATTTCAGTTGATATTTTTCAAAACTATCTTGTCAGTTATATATGAAGAACTCAAATCAAACTACAGATACAAGTACAGTGGGAATTAAGATATTGCCTTGCTATGGTGTTAAACTGAGTTACTGGAAGCACACTGGCAGAAAATTATCAATTATTATTTGCCTTTTTACCTGCATAGTTCCATGATGGACACTTTCATTGTTATACATTTTTTAAAAGTTTTTATTTTATTGTATTTTAAAGCAGGATTGTCAACCTAATTTTTTGTGCAATTTTAGATTCACAGAAAGATGGAACAGAAAGTTTAGAATTCCTACACTCATCTTATCCCCATAATGAGCAGTTTCCCTGCACTTTCTACATCTCCCACTACAATGGTTCAATACTTTGATACAATTAGTAAACCTGTGTTGATACATTGTTATCACCCAAAGTCCATATTTTACATTAGGGATCACTATTGGTGTGTTCTATAGGTTTTCACAAATGTGAAATGAAATATATCCACACTCATAGTATCATACAGAATAGTTTAATTGCCCTAAAAATCCTCCCCGCTCCAAAATCCTCCATGCTTTGCTTATTCATCCCTTTCTCCTACCGACCCCTGGCATCACTCATCTTTTTACTATTTCCATAGTATGTATTGCCTTTTCCAGACTATCATATAGTTGGAACACTACAGTATGTAGTCTTTTTAGATTGGTTTCTTGCACATGGTACTATGTATTTAAAATTCCTCCATGTCCTTTCATGGCTTGATACCTCATTTCTTCTTAGTGCTGAATAATATTCCATTGCTTGGATGTACCAAAGTGTGGGATTGCCCAGGTGGTGCTAGTTGTAAAGAAACCGCCTGCCAATGCAGAAGATGTAAGAGAGGCAAGTTCATTCCCTAAGTTGGGAAGAACCCCTTGAAGAGGGCATGGCAACCCACTCCAGTGTTCTTTCCTGGAGAATCCCATGGATGGAGGAGCCTAATGGGCTACAGCCTATAGCATTGCAGAGTCAGACACAACTGAAGTGACTTAGCATGCACACATACATGCTCACCAAAGTTTATTCATTCACCAACTTGAAGGATAGCTTGGTTGCTTCCAAGTTTTGGAAATTATGAATAAAGTTGCTGCAAACATCTTTGTGCAAATTGCTGTATGCACAAAAATTTTCAGCTTCTTTGGATAAATACCAGGAGCATGATTGCTGGATCATATGGTAAGAATATGTTTAGTTTTGTAAGAAACTGCCAAACTCTAAAACTGGCTGTCCAGATTTATATATTACCACAATGAGTGAGCATTCACTTTACATTATGTTCTTGTCAGTATTTGGTATTGTCAGTGAGCCAGATTTTGGCTACTCTAGTATGTGTATAGAAAAAGAAAGAAAGAAAGTCGCTCAGTCGTGTCCAACTCTTTGCAACCGCATGGATTGTAGCCTACCAGGCTCTTCAGTCCATGGGATTTTCCAGGCAGGAATACTGGGGTGGGTTGCCATTTCCTTCTCCAGGGGATCTTCCCGACCCAGGGATTGAACCCGGTTCTCCCGCATTGTAGGCAGACACTTTACCATCTAAGGAAGTAGGTGTATAGTGATATCCAGTTGTTGTTTTAAAATGCCTTTCCCTAATGACATTTAAATGATATATCATTAAGAAAAGACATTATATGCTTATCTGTATTTTGTTTGGTCTCTCGAGGACTTTTGCTCACTTTTAGTTGGGTTTGATGGGGGTGAATTTTAAGAATCTTTGTCTATATTCTTGGTGAGTCTTTTGTTACAAAGTTTTTTTACAAATATTTCCTCCTAGTTTGTAATTTTTCTTTCTAGTCTCTTGGCAGTGTCTCTCACATAACAGAAGTTTAGAAGTTCAATTAAATCCAGTTTATCAATTATTTCTTTCATGAATTATGCTATTTGTTTTGTATTTAAAAAGTCATTAACATATCCGAATTTATCTAGATGTTCTCCTACATTCGATCCCTGGGTTGGGAAGATCCCCCGGAAAAGAAAAAGGCTGCCCACTCTAGTATTCTGGCCTGGAGAATTCCATGGACAATACAGTCCATGGGGTTGCAAAGAGTCGGACACAGCTGAGTGACTTTCACTTTCACTTTCTCCTACATTAACATCTCAAAATTTACAGTTTTGAGTTTAACATATAGGTCTATGATCCATTTTGAATTGATTTTTGTGAAGGGTGTGCTATCTATGTCTAAATTCATATTTTTGTGTGTGGATGCCTTGTTTTTCCAGCGTCGTTTGTGGAAAAAACTATCTTTTCTCCATTGTATTGGTTTTGGCGCCTTTGTCAAAGACCAGTTGACTATATTTATATGGATTTTTTTCCTAAGATCCGTATCCTGTTTTTCTGATCTGTCAGTTTTTTCACCAACATGACACTCCCTCTCTGGATTACTGTAGCTTTGTAGCAAGTCTTGCAGGGTAGTGTCATTCCTCCAATTTTGGTTTTTTCCTTCAATATTGTGTTGGCTCAGAATGTATCTATCGTGGTGAATGTTCTATGTGAGCTTGAGAAGAATATGTATTCTACTGCTATTGGTGAAGTGCTCTATAGATATCATCCAGCTGATCGATGATGCTATTGAGTTCAATTATATCCTTACTGATTTTCTGCCTGCTGAATCTGTCCACATCAGATGGAGGAATATCAAAAGTTTCTAACTGTAACAGAACATTCATTCATTTCCTCTTGCAGGTCTAGAGGTCTTTACCATGTGTAATCTATGCTCTGCATTCTACGTTGCTTCAGTCATGTCGACTCTGCAAGCCCATGGACTATAACCAGCCAGGTTCCTTCGTCCATGGATTATCCAGGCAAGAATACTGGAGTGGGTTGCCATGCCCTTCCTTCATGGATACTCTCTTGTTAGGTACATACACATTCAGGATTGCTTTATTTTCATGGAAAACTGTCTCAATTTTCATTTATGTAGTGCCTTTTTTTATGCCTTATCATTTCCCTTGCTTTGTAGTATATATAATCCAAAATTAATATAGCTATTCCTGCTTTATTTCAATTAGCATCAGCATGGTATATGTTTCTCCATCCCTTTACTTTTGATCTATGTGAGACTTTATATTTAACATAGTTTTCTTGAAGGCAACATATACTTGAGTTTTGCTCTTTGACCTACTCTGATGATTTCTCACCCAAGATGGGCAGGTCATGATGGAGAGGTCTGATGGAATGTGGTCCACTGGAGAAGGGAATGGCAAACCACTTCAGTATTCTTACCTTGAGAACCCCATGAACAGTATGAAAAGGCAAAATGATAGGATACTGAAAAAGGAACTCCCCAGGTCAGTAGGTACCCAATATGCTACTGGAGATCAGTGAAGAAATAACTCCAGAAAGAATGAAGTGATGGAGACAAAGCAAAAACAATACCCAGTTGTGGATGTGACTGGTAATAGAAGCAAGGTCTGATGCTGTAAAGAGCAATATTGCATAGGAACCTGGAATGTCAGGTCCATGAATCAAGGCAAACTGGAAGTGGTCAAACAGGAGATGATAAGAGTGAACGTCGACATTCTAGGAATCAGAGAACTAAAATGGACTGGAATGTGTGAATTTAACTCAGATGACCATTATATCTACTATTGCGGGCAGGAATCCCTTAGAAGAAATGGAGTAGGCATCATGGTCAACAAAAGGGTCTGAAATTCAGTACTTGGATGCAGTCTCAAAAATGACAGAATGATCTCTGTTCGTTTCCAAGGCAAACCATTCAATATCACAGTTATCCAAGTCTATGCCCCAACCAGTAATGCTGAAGAAGCTGAAGTTGAATGGTTCTATGAAGACCTACAAGACCTTTTAGAACTAACACCCAAACAAGATGTCCTTTTCATTATAGGGGACTGGAATGCAAAAGTAGGAAGTCAAGAAACACCTGGAATAACAGGTAAATTTGGCCTTAGAATACAGAATGAAGCAGGGCAAAGACTAATAGAGTTTTGCCAAAAAAATGCACTGGTCATAGGAAACACCCTCTTCTAACAACACAAGAGAAGACTCTACACATGAACATCAACAGATGGTCAACACCGAAATCAGATTGATTATATTCTTTGCAGCCAAAGATGGAGAAGCTCTATACAGTCAACAAAAACAAGACCAGGAGCTGACTGTGGCTCAGATCATGAACTCCTTATTACCAATTCAGACTTAAATTGAAGAAAGTAAGGAAAACCACTAGACCATTCAGGTATGACCTAAGTCAAATCCCTTTTGATTATACAGTGGAAGTGAGAAATAGATTTAAGGGCCTAGATCTGATAGATAGAGTGCCTGATGAACTATGGACAGAGGTTCATGACATTGTACAGGAGACAGGGATCAAGACCATCCCCATGGAAAAGAAATGCAAGAAAGCAAAATGGCTGTCTGGGGAGGCCTTGCAGATAGCTGTGAAAAGAAGAGAAGCAAAAAGCAAAGGAGAAAAGGAAAAATATAAGCATCTAAATGCAGAGTTCCAAAGAATAGCAAGAAGAGATAAGAAAGCCTTCCTCAGCAATCAATGCAAAGAAATAGAGGACAACAACAGAATGGGAAAGACTAGAGATCTCTTCAAGAAAATTAGAGATACCAAGGGAACATTTCATGCAAAGATGGGCTAGATAAAGGACAGAAATGGTAGGGACCGAACAGAAGCAGAATATATTAAGAAGAGGTGGCAAGAATACACAGAAGAACTGTACAAAAAATATCTTCATGACCAAAATAATCACGACGGTATGATCACTCACCTAGAGCCAGACATCCTGGAATGTGAAGTCAAATGGGCCTTAGAAAGCATCACTATGAACAAAGTTAGTGAAGGTGATGGAATTCCAGTTGAGCTGTTTCAAATTCTGAAAGATGATGCTGTGAAAGGGCTGCACTCAATATGCAAGCAAATTTGGAAAACTCAGCAGTGGCCACAGGACTGGAAAAGGTCAGTTTTCATTCCAATCCCAAAGAAAGGCAAGGCCAAAAAATGCTCAAACTGCCACACAATTGCACTCATCTCACACGCTAGTAAAGTAATGCTCAAAATTGTCTAAGCCAGGCTTCAGCAATATGTGAACCGTGAATTTCCTGATGTTCAAGCTGGTTTTAGAAAAGGCAGAGGAACCAGAGATCAAATTGCCAACATCTGCTGGATCATGGAAAAAGCAAGAGAGTTCCAGAAAAACATCTATTTCTGCTTTATTGACTATGCCAAAGTCTTTGACTGTGTGGATCACAATAAACTGCGGAAAATTCTGAAAGAGATGGGAATACCAGACCACCTGACCTGCCTCTTGAGAAACCTATATGCAGGTCAGGAAGCAACAGTTAGAACTGGACATGGAACAACAGACTGGTTCCAAATAGGAAAAGGAGTACATCAAGGTTGTATATTGTCACCCTGCTTATTTAACTTATATGCAGAGTATATCATGAGAAATGCTGGGGTGGAGGAAACACAAGCTGGAATCAACATTGCCAGGAGAAATATCAATAACCTCAGATATGCAGATGACACCCCTCTTATGGCAGAAAGTGAAAGTGAAAGTGAAGTCACTGTTCGTTCATGCCCAACTCTAAGCGACCCTGTGGACTGCAGCCTACCAGGCTCCTTCATCCATGGGATCTTCCAGGCAAGAGTACTAGAGTGGGGTGCCATTGCCTTCTCCGAGCTTCCATTAGATGTAGCCCAGTATATCTCAGGTCATCTATCTGACTTAGTCTGCTCTGTAGAATCTTTATCTTCCAGGGAAATTATGTGTTGGCACCACCATCTATAAGGCATATAGCCCAGTTTTCTAGTGTTACTAGACTGATTATCCTTAGTATGAGTTGATTGTTTCCAACACAGAGGAAACTTTAAATCTGAATTGCTATAGCCTGGTGTTATCTATATAAATCCATCCCATAATTGTGGGAGATTTTTCCCTCCTTTGCGGAAACTTTTCTTGTTGTGATTGAGCTTGGGTAATAGAAAAAAGCTCAAATTTAAGGCCAGAGTCAGAGCAGGCATTATTAATTGGCCCGATGAGGGGATCCTATCTAGTAATATCACAGTGACCTGAATATGACTATAATTTTTTTTTAAGTAAATTTTCTCAGGGCCAGCCAGTTAGAGTCTGGTAGTAGAGAAATTTACCAAGGTAACCCAGAACTAGACACAGGTAATTGGCCACAAACCCAATCATTGGATTGATTTTTAAAACTAGCATAAGATCAGGCCTATGATAGAAAAGCATTTGATTTATATACAAAGGTCTAAGAAATCAAGCTAACATAAATGATAATACAAATCAGGTCCAGCAATTTGGGGAAGCTGTCTACCTCTAATGTCGTCATCTTCTCATCCTGGTGTAGTATAGTTTCTCCTGATAAAAAAAGTCCTTCCATCCAGGTTGGAGACAGTCCCTTAAATTATGTCTTTTTCTAGTCCTGGTTGTAGGTCATGAGGCATCTGATCTTCATCCATAGATAGACTACTGAGATGAGCTTCAGAAACAAACTTAGGGTGTTCTTTAAGAATTCAATTAAATTTTACATTAATATCACACAACAGCAAAGAACTATCTAAGAGATGAGTTTTACTAGATGTAGACCTCCATTAACAAACTGGGATTTAACATTTTTTGAAATATATTTTTCTCCCTAAAGTTACCCTCATTTTTATCAAATATAACCAAATTAAGGCTAGTTTGTTTACAAAATAGGTCTGTTCTAATTTTGGTCTGATGATTTACATAACCATAATTGATTATAGAATTTTTATTTTGCTGAAACATTTATAGAGTCTCAGACTGAACTTTTAAAATAAAACAGGGCTGGGAAACTCTGCTTTATTTTATAAGCTGGAATTAAGATTGCCGGGAGAAATATCAATAACCTCAGATATGCACATGACACCACCCTTGTGGCAAAAAGTGAAGAGGAACTAAAAAGCCTCCTGAAAAAGTGAAAGAGGAGAGTGAAAAAGTTGGCTTAAAGCTCAACATTCAGAAAACGAAGATCATGGCATCTGGTCCCATCACTTCATGGGACATAGATGGGGAAACAGTGGAAACAGTGTCAGACTTTGTTTTGTGGGGCTCCAAAATCACTGCAGATGGTGACTGCAGCCATGAAATTAAAAGACACTTACTCCTTGGAAGGAAAGTTATGACCAACTTAGACAGCATATTCAAAAGCAGAGACATTACTTTGCCAACAAAAGTCCGTCTATTCAAGGCTATGGTTTTTCCTGTGGTCATGTATGGATGTGAGAGTTGGACTGTGAAGAAGGCTGAGCGCTGAAGAATTGACACTTTTGAACTGCGGTGTTGGAGAAGACTCTTGAGAGTCCCTTGGACTGCAAGGAGATCCAACCGGTCCTTTCTAGAGGAGATCAGCCCTGGGATTTCTTTGGAAGGAATGATGCTAAAGCTGAAACTCCAGTACTTTGGCCACCTCATGCGAAGAACTGACTCATTGGAAAAGACTCTGATGCTGGGAGGGATTGGGGGCAGGAGGAGAAGGGGACGACAGAGGATAAGATGGCTGGATGGTGTCACCGACTGGATGGACGTGACTTTACGTGAACTCCGGGAGATGGTGATGGACAGGGAGGCTTGGCGTGCTGCGATTCATGGGATCGCAAACAGTCGGAGACGACTGAGCGCCTGAACTGAACTGAACTGAACTGATGATTTCTCTGTTTTAATTGGCTTATTTAGACCATTGATATTTAAAATGGCTATTGATATAATTGGATTAATAACTAGCATCTTCATTATTGTTTTCTAGGTTTTGCCCTTATTTTTATTTCTACTTTTGCCTTGTTTTTTTGCATTTTGTGGGCTTGATGTGCAATTTATGATTCCATTTTGTCTCAGCATACTGTTCATACTTTTTTACATGTTTCAGAAATTGTCTTAGTGTTTTCGGTATGCATTTAAAATGAATCTAAGTCAACTCTGAAGTAATACTGATACCACTGCACAAGTAGTACACGTACTTTGTAGGAACCCCAAAATTCCTAATTCCTCCCTTCTATCTGTTATATCATTGCTCTCAATTCATTTAAGTTATCAATTAGCTATAATAATGGACTATAGCATTTTTATTATTTTCTTGAACAAACTGTTGATTATTATACCAACTGAACTGAACTAAGAATAAAAAGAATTAAAGTTTTTAACTTATTTTCATTTATTACTTCTCTGATGCTCATCCTTCTTTATATAAATCTGAGTTTCTGACTTACATCATTCTCCTTTCTAAATAACTTCTCTTTTACACATTTTGCAAAGTAGGTCTACAGAGTTGTCTCTGATTTTGAAAGTCTGTCTTTTAATTAATTAATTCAAGTAAGCTACATTCTATGTTATTCTATTAGGGCTACAATTATAATGGACTTGACATGGTTTCTTATCCCAATAGCTTAAATTCTAAGCGGGTTGGTGGGGGGAGAAAAAGTTGACAAATGAACACAAAAAAAATGATAAAATAATTGCTAGTTGAGGTATATGTTTAAAGGCTCTCATTATGGTAATGAGAAAAAAGATAACTCGAAAAACAAGGTGAAGTTTCTCTGAAGAGGTGATATACTAGCTGAAGCATAATCTGTTAACATTGTGATAACCATGTGAAGAGTATTCTGAATAGGAAAAACTGCGTGGTCAAAAGTGCTAGTTTACACTCAAGTAAATGATAGTGATGATGATGATGATGGTGATGGTGATGGTATGCAAATCCAGCATAGTGAGTAAAGAGGACTGAATGGGGAATGATTATATTGGAGAAATAGGGTGTATATATTATTTAGGGCTTGGTGGAGCATGATATGGAATTGAATTTTTACTCAGAGTAGTGGGAAACCATTAGAGGTTTAAAAGGGATGCTGCTATGATTATTTATTGTTAATTATGGCACACAAATCCAAACTTCCAACATAACACCTTTCTCATTCTAACCTATCATTTGTGCTCAGTTTTACAATTTACCAAGACACCTTTCTGTGCTAAATTATTAGAGGAAAAAATGACTATCTCCTTCAAAAGATATTTTTGAACAAACCACAATATTTTCATATGTCTTCATTGTAATTTCATTCATTGAAATATACCTTTAAGTAAATAGCTTTTAAAATATTTATTGCTATTAAAGTTTTATTGTTTTTTAGCTCTTAAAATGTACAGGTTGAAGAAATTATTTTGTATGTTTTCAAAGATTTTTCTAGGGAAGACCTTTTTTGTATCTGATTTTATCTGAATCCATGTGGAAGTTAGGAGACAGTTTTGGCCCCAGAATGAATTGCTGTGAATACTTGACCAGATCACAAAATCCATGTGTGACTAGCACTTTGAGCCTTGTCTAATTACAGAAAATTCTCAACCTATAGGAACTAGAGTGATTCTCATTTACAGCACTCTTGCAATTGCACCTGTGTAATTATGGCATATAGAGGAGCAGAAGCACAGACTATCACTGGGGCTGTCTAGATCTTAAGTATTGCCATATAAAACTTGAATTTCTGGGTTATGTCCTTGGGGTCATTCTAGATATCTGGTTCAGATGCACCATCACTTCCTGGCAAAGAATTAACCACTTCCTTGCAAGTTACCATTTCCTTTCCAGCCAGGTATTTCTTATCTAATAATAAGAATATATATTATGGCTTCCCAGGTAGCACTAGTGGTAAAGAATCCACCTGCCAATGCAGGAGATGCAAGAGACACGGTTTGATCCCTGGGTTGGGAAGATCACCTGGAGGAGGAAACTAGGCAACCTGTTGTGGTATTTTCTTGCCAGGAAAATTCCATGGACAGAGGAGTCTGATGGGCCACTGTCCATGAGGCTGCAGAGTCAGACATGACTGAGCATGATAAAAATATGTATCTAAGTAGATATTGTATATCTCCTTTATTGTTTATAAATTAAAAAAGCTTTCTGATACTACATATACAGGTATTTGTTGGATTTTTTTCGTAGTTCAATAATTATGTTTGTTGTCATGTTGATAAAATGTTGGTCAGTAGATCCTTGAGTAGTCTGTGTAACTCTCTACTGCAATGCTTTACCTGAATAAAAGAAGTAATATGCAATACATTTAAAAATGTCTGTACATATTCCAGTTATGGTTAATACAAGATCATGTGGATCACTTTTTAAAGGAGGACTATAACCTAAGTGTTATTTAACTTGTTAGAAAAGTGGATTATTCACCTAAGCTCAATAGAATTATTAAGATGATTCATCATAAATAGCCTGCATAAGAATCTCATGTTTTTCAAAAAGATATTTGAAAGTTTAATTCCTCCAAAATATGTTTTAAGAAATGAAGGGAAGGGATATGCTGTGATGTGCTAAGTCGCTTCAGTCAAGTCTGACTCTTTGCAAACTTATGAATGCTAACCCATCAGGCTCCTCTGTCCATGGGATTTTCCAGGCAATCTTCCCAACCCAGGGTTGGAACCCCGGTCTCTTACATCTCTTGCATTGGCAGGTGGACTCTTTAACACTAGTGCCACCTGGAAAGCTCTGGAGGGAAGGAATGTGTCAATGTTAGAATATACTTAAAACAAATATCTAATGTTTCCATTAGATCATAATTTTGCATCAGCTTTTGAAAATAAACTCTCAGAAATATTTCATACTATTCAGTGTTTCAGTGCAAATATTTTTCAAGTTAGATTCCCTAGTGTTGGGAGAGTGTGTAATTTCTTTGGTTCTGTCTTGCCGCAGCAAAGATTTGAAACGGCAGACCAGTGTGACAGTTCAGTTACAGCTCAGTTTTATTCAACAAGCAAAGGATAGTACGCCCTCAAGGCACGAGGGTGGGCTGATCCCAAAGGAGAGGCTCAATCTTGGCTCCTCTTTTTATATATTTTGTCTCCTCCCCCTGAGCCTGCCCTATGTAAATTGGGCTAGCCAGGACGGCTGTTTGTTTTACCTGAATTTCTCACTCCAATCCTCAGATTTTCTTTTGTTCCATCTTCATGGGCTTTTTCCTTTCTTTGTCTTTTAGCCACCACCATTTTGGACTCCTTTTTCTTATTATGCTTCCCTGGTGGCTGAGATGGTAAAGCGTCTGCCTGCAATGCTGGAGACTCAGGTTTGATTCCTGGGTCAGGAAGATCCCCTGGAGAAGGAAATGGCAATCCACTCCAGCACTCTTGCCTGGAAAATCCCATGGACGGAGGAGCCTGATAGTCTGCAGTCCATTGGGTCACAAAGAGTCGGACACGACTGAGGGATTTCACTTCACTTCACTTTTCTTATTATAACTACCTAACTCTAGAAATCAGGCTGAAATTAGCATGTCGACTGTTTATTAGGTAAGGCTTTAGGGATCCCCTTTTCTGGGAGAAAATTAAGAAAGAAAGATAAGGGAATTTCCTGGTGGTCCAGTGGCTAAGACTCCACTCTCCCAAGGCAGGGGCCCGAGCTTGGTCCCTGGAGAGGGAACTAGATCACACATGCCACAACCGGAAGTTCACATGTTGCAACTAAAGATCCTGCATGCCAGGACCCAGCATAGCCAAATAAATAAAAATAGATATTAAATGTAAATATTAAAATTTTTTTAAAGAAAGGTAAGTGGAATTGACTTGATAATGATACTGAGCAGAACCCTGTGGGGTTCCTGGCTCTAAAGCCTTTTGGGTCCCCTATTTTTTGATTACAGGAAACAGGCTTCATTCAGCCCCCTTGTTCCTGAGTCCCAAAGAGTGCATTCAAATAGTTGCTAATTCGGGAAAGGAGGGGAAATAGTAAAAAAAAAAAACAAGGGAGGAACAATTTAAAAAAAAAGGACCTATAGTTCAGCCTTGGTCTAAGGTCCTGGTTCCCCCTCAAGTGATATATGTAATAGTGACTTTAAGCTATTTTGCAGATACTGAAACCCTCATCAGGTGGGAAAAGTTAACAGCAGCTTGCATGTTGGCATGATCCAGATCTTCATTTTAGGGATCTGAGGCTTTAGTTACCAAGCTCTTCTTAGGTGTTAGCTGATGCTTTTATCCATTTTTCTTCACAACTGGCCGATAGGGTACTAAGAGATGGCCAACAGGTCACCTGCTCTCTGGTCCCACTATGTAGCAGCAGCTCTACCTCCTCCTGATAATTGGGGGCAACTACCCCTCCTAGATTTCTCTAGTGGCTCAGATGGTAAAGAATCTGTCTGCTGTGCAGGAGACCAGGGTTTGATCCCTGAGTCAGGAAGAACCCCAGGAGACAGGAATGGTAACCCACTCCAGTGTTCTTGCCTGGAGAACCCATGGACAGAGGAGCTTGGTGGGCTAAAGTCCGTGGGGTTGCAAAGAGTCAGAAATGACTGAGTGACTAACACTTTCACTTTTCAACTCTATTAGTATAGTGATTCTTCTTTTATATATCCTGGTCTCTTTCCATATAAAACGGAAAATATTTGAAGGCTTATTCAGAATTACCTCTTTAGAACCGATACTTCTAATCACCTAGGGCCTAGAGTTGTGGAGACATAGAGCACAAACTACCTAAATGGGCTATAAATGACGGTAAATAGGACCATTTTTTCCACCATTTGATTTCCAGACCTAATTATTTTACCTTTTGGGGTGAAGTTAGAATATATAATGTGTCCTGAAGAAATCTATCTTCAAATTTTAGTGTCTGCAAGCTAGTTCCTCTTACGGGCCTTCAAGAAGTCATTTCTTCTGTCTATAAAGACAGTTGCTTCTGACTGAATAGGAATCAGTATGATGCTTGACAAGTGGTGATGCTGATCTAGAGATCTTCAGAAAATATTATGGCAAAAGGCAGGAAAGCCAACATAGGCTTGGATCAACTCTTTCAATGTAGAGTTTGTCTGTTCCAGATGATAGGAAATTGTTTCCAATTCTGGCAGCCATGGAGCCAAGCCACCTGGGGGGCAGGGCAGAGCCAGGCAGCTGGGCAGACCCACAGACCAGTGGATCACAGCACCATCTCCTCCCAGGCTTCGCAGATGGTGCAGCAGTAAGAATCCACCTGCCAAGGCAGGAGACACAAGAGATGTGGGTTCCATCCCTGGGTCAAGAAGATCTCCTGGGATAGGAAATGGCAACCCACTCCAGTATTCTTACCTGAAAAATTCCTTGGACAGAGGAGCCTGGCAGGCTACAGTCCATGAAGTCACAAGGATAAACTGTGACTGAGCACACACATCACCTCCTCCCTCCCCTGAGTCTTCTTTTGGACGAGAATGAAAAAGAATGCATTCATTAGATCAGTAGCCACATACCTCATACCTGTAGCCATGTTAATCCGCTGTTATTGAGGTTGTTATTTCACTGAAATTTGTGGTAGTCCTCTCTTAATCTCCAGGATTTCACTGTCTTTATAGGATCCATTATTGATAATTCAAATAGAGGTATAACAAGGGCCACTATTCTTGCCATTTATAGATTTTTAAAGGATAATACTTGCTTTCTCTCCATCTCCCATACCTGCTTCAAATAAGATATTTTTTTAGTTATTGATGTTTTCTGCAGAGTGGGAACATTTTCCTAGGCTTACTTCTGGCTTTGCCCCCTAAGATAGTTTTTATCCATCAGGACAAGGAACAGATGGTTGGATTCCAACAACCTCAAAGTATGTCCAATCTACTGAGGGACTAGAGAAATGATTATCAGATGGACTTTTGGACTCACTGTATCAGTCAAGATTCAATCATAGAAACAGAAACACCATAGTTTATATTCAATCATGAATTTATCTTCAGGGTTAGCTATTACATGGTTTTAGGGCTGGTTTAGTACTCTGTTGCTTCTGTAAATAGTTCTATGGCTTGAAGTCAACAGGATATTAGTTGGAAAGGAAATAGGGACACAAATATGGTAAAAGTGTAGATAGACTAAAGTGCATGAAGATGAGTTGGAATCCACGAGGGAGATCAGAATTCTTACTGATCACTCATTACCTTCAAGAATCCCACGTCAATCAAGTGAATGACCTGCCTGAGGATCTGGTGTCATTTCTCCAGGAACTAACTTTGCTCAAGGCCTGGGAGTCAGAGAAACAATGGCAGCAAAATCAGCCAGAACTAAGGGAAGTGAGAATGCCTACTTCTCCACGCCAAGGTCAGCCAGTAATTAAGTGACGGATGTATAAGCTGCAGATGCACCTGGCGCCTGTACTAATCTTTTGAGCATAGACAGACATGGCTGCTTCTTCACTTATATTTTCCCAGTTCATACAAACAAATTTTCTCTTGTGGCCTAAACTAACCCAGAAATCCAGGGAAGGGAATATCTGTTACAGAATCCCAGTGAGTTATGTTGAAACCAATCCACTCCACTCATGGCAAGCTCATCTTGGGCCATGGATCTATTTATTTTATTTTATTTTTCATGGCTCTGTTTATTATCTAGCTTCCCTATGCCACCAAAATTCTAACCAGGGTCTATGAAGATGTTTCAGGTTTCCAGGTATCAGTGTCAAGCAAGAGCCTCTTGCAACAATTCAAAAAAGCTTATCTATTTCCCTTCCTCCAGTGAACGTTTGAGTAAAAGGCCATAGGTCTGTTTGGAAAAGGACTGAGGGAATCCTTAAAATACACACCTGCTATAGAGATACAGGGCCTTTTTGTCTTGGGGATTCTTTTTCAGTCCATGGAATCTGGATTAGAAAATAGACCTAAGTCTGGGAATGTGGCAAGATACTGCAGTTTTTAAAATCTGTTTGGCAACCCTCAGCTCATTTTTTTTCCTTCCTTCCTCCCTCTCTCCCTTCTTCTATCTCATTTTTCCTTTCTTTCTCTCCCTCTGTTCTTTTTTTCCCCTTTCTCCCTTTCTTCCTCCATTCCCTCCTTTGTTTCTGGCCGCATAGATTGAAAAATACCTTTGTTGGCTATGCATCTTGTGAGTCTAGTGGCCTCTTTGGGTCTAGTCTCCATCTCCACAGCTCTTTGCAGGTCAAGCCTCTTTAGCTACTATAACCTTGATGCTCATTAAATGCTTGTGCTTTTCTGCACCACCACTCAGCCTCCATGATTTTAAGGTTCTTGCCAAGAGTCTTAATTCTGTATAGTAGTAGATTGTTTCCTTAATATTATTTCGCTTACCCAACTTTTTGTTGTCCTTCCTTGATCCTATTTCCTGGAGTCTAGTTCTAACAGATCTAACCTCCTGACTACTGGCATCTTATGTCATTTTGTTGGAGATTTAGATCCTTATTCTCTTAGCAAGCCTAGCAATTCCATGACCTGGCAGTATTGTGACTTAACTCTAGATACTGGTTTAACCAATGGGAGCACAGGAGGGGACATGTCCTGAGGGACACATGTCTTGTCTGGAGAAAAGGCCTTTGCTTGTTCTCAAGAAGTGAGTCCTTATTATCAGAAAGTGTCTTACCCCCACTTTTTTTTTGCAAGTAATTTATTTTCAGAACTCCCAATGCAAACATAATACACTGAATAATGAAGTAAAATTATCTAAGATCATTATAAACAGGGGTCAGTCAAGCTCGACTTCGATCAAGATGGATTTTAAAATTGTCTTTATTTTCTTTGGGGTAGTAAAGAGTATGACCCAACTTAGCAACTGAATAAAAACAAAACAAAAAGGCCATTTCTACATACTGAATTCCAGAAAATTTGAGATTTTCTATAGAAGTTCCTATCTCAATTTCCAGGTCCCATTTTTCCCCACCAGGACTCTAACCCTGGTGTAGCTGTCTTATCTCATCTGAGAATTTAACCTCTCTGGGAATTCTTTCTCCACTTCTGATGAAATTGTGGGCATGAATTAAGGCTTCTCTGTCTTCCTGATTGTTGTAGTGTTCTGAAGCTAGGCTCTCTTCATCCTTCCTGTAACCAAATGCAGCTCCTCTCATTTGGAAATTGCTGTGTCCCAGACCCTCCTTCATTGATCAGCCAGTCCGCCTCATGGAGATCAGATGAATCTCACTAGGAGCCCTCTACACTGGGTCACTTACCATGGCCCCTGCTGTTCTTTGGCTCGACCTTCATTGACTGCTGCCTGCTCTTCCTTGGTCTCAGTCTCTCCTGTTACATCACTGAAGATTTTGTAGTCTCTATTTGCGGAATTTCGTATTGGTTTCTTTCTTTTTTTCCCAGAAACACCATTAAGCCTGTGCTGAATCATAGACTAGTGTGCATTTCCTTTACTCTGATGTCATCTGCTCCACATTTTGCAGGAAAGAAAAAAAAGTTTCAGTGTCTGTATAGATTTTTTTTTATTTTCAAGAAGTCTTTCTCTGAGCAATTCAGAGGGATTGGAGGGAAGGGAGGAACATAAGTTAAAATCACCATTTCAAATTACCAAGTTATAAAGGAGGCCAAATCATACTCAAGTATAGGGATAGGATAAACATTATTATTAATATACTTCATGTGTTTTCTTTATTCTAAGCCACATTCCTTTTGTGATTTGGAGTGAGGACTATTCATTCTCTTCTCACTTTCTCTGTAGGATTAGGATGTATTTCTTCGATTCTTCAGAGTATAAAATTTACTTATTTCATATTTTAAATGGTGGTTTGAAAAATTATTTAAATAGTAACTACTATGTAAAAAATATTGATTTATTAAGAAATTGAGAGAATGTGGTGGCGACGGAGTGGTTGTATACCTATAAGCTCTAAAAATGAAAAAAAAATTGCAAAATGTGATAGAAAACATGCTTTCCATCCTTGGTGGAAAATATCAGCTAAACAGTTGCATTATTTGAATCTAGTTACTAAAGAGCAGAACATGGAGAGCAGGGGTGTGATGGGATGCAGGACTGCAGGTTTTCTTGTTATACTTGCAAAAAGAAACTATCTCCTGCCATATCAATAAACAAGAAATGTCACAGCCACCATCGGTTGCTGGCCTCCAAATGTGAATGAAGGCTCCCAAAACTGTGATCCAACAGATGCTGCCACCTCCCATGGTGATCGCTGAGGAGCTGGGGGAATGCAAGAAGCAGCCAATGCCACTCTTTAAGGTGAAGAAAAGAAAACAGTATTTGGCACCAGATAGCTGAGGTGCATATGAAAGGAATGAAATCAGTGAGCCCAGAGGCTTGCATCTTCCCATGCACTGAATGCTAAATTCCTTAACTTGATTCCTGATCTTTAATGTTCAGATTGCCTGCCCCCTATGTTTTAAACTTCTGTATAGCCTGACTTTTCCTCCTGCCTCCTTGAAGCAGTCTCTCAGAACTAACTGAGGAGCTGTGTCCTGAGCTGCAGTCCTTATTTAGTCCCAAAAAAACTTAAATCACAACTCTCAAAGTTGTGTATCCTTTTTATTCAACACATCTTCAGTATAATTTGTGTTTTAAATGGTGTACATGATACCCTGATAAGAGTGAAAATAAAAATAAAACCTAGTAGAATTCTAAGCAGATCAGTCAGAGCCCACCCTTGGAGTCAAGTAGAAAATCAAAATGGTATTTTGTTTTAGGAGGTTATTCATAGAGTTTGACATCATAGGAATATTCGTTCTCTTTCAGTGGAGGTATTGGTTTATAGTCTCTTTTTCCTTTAAAGAAAGCTGGACTGGGTTTTTGGGATGTAAACATGTTGAGTGGCACTAGGGTTTAAAAGTGGGACAGCCTCCCTGACCCAGTGGCATGAAAATCATTACAGAATTCATAGTTCTCCTATTTCTACAATGTGCCAAAAGTCTGTTAGGGAAGCACACTGACTGAAACTGCCCATCCTGGCCAGGCACCATAGTAACCTTTGCATGAATTGTTTTATGACAGGAGGTCCTAGTAAGGAACATGGAACTAATAAGCCATCACCAACCAGAAGAGTTCAGGAAAGGTCAAAAGGAGACACCACATGTCCGACCACCTCCCAGAATCCTTCTCTCTGGCATCCATCTTGGCTGAACGAGGTGTGCACCACCAGGAAGAACTCTGAGTCAGAATGATTGGCTAAAGACAATCCCATCACCATAAAACCTGAGACTGCAAGCCACATGGCAGGGCTGTTCTCCTGGGTTCCCTTACCCTACTGCTCTCCACCTGGGTGCCCTTTCTAATAAAATCTCTTGCTTTGTCAGCACTTGTGTCTCCTCAGACAATTCATTCCCAAGCGTTAGCCAAGAGCCCAGTTTCGGGCCCAGAAAGTGGTCTCCCTTCCTGAAACAAGTCCACATCCCTGCATTTTGTTCATAGGAGAACTGATGCCATTCCTGAGAACTGGGCTCCTTGTTCCCCTTCATCACAAGGATAAAGAGTCCAGACTTTAATCACTCTATTGTATGCTCCCTTAGATATAAAACAGTGGAAAACTTTGCAGCCATAGTTCACTTAAGACAGTTTCAAGCTCACTTGAAGTAATGGGGGTCTGGAATTCTAGGTGGACATGAAGACAAGCCCTTGCTACTATGCAGCAATTCAACCGACCTTTTTGGAGGAACAGGACTGAGTCTGGACCCAGGGGGACATCAATAAGGAGCCCTTCTCATACATAGAGAAATCCAGGAGACCATTTGAGGGCAACACAAGTTCTCAGTAATTGGAGGGCCCTCTCAAAATTCCATGGCCTTACTTTGATTTTGACACCTGCACTGTGCCATTCCTGATGATTCCATTCAGGATCTATATCATCAGGATGGGGCACAAGCCCCAGTACAACTCTTCTGGATTAAAAAAAAGAAAAAGAAGCCAGGTGAAAAAAATAAAATAAAATCACTGCTCTTGGTAATATAAGAAATGTTACCAAAAATGCCTTAAATGTGAATGACAGATACCATCAATTAAAACATTTAGGTTAAAATTTTACATGCCAAATTTATGTATGAAAAGTGAAAGTGTTAATCTATCAGTCATGTCCAACTGTAGCCCACGAGGCTCCTCTGTCCATGGGATTCTCTAGGCAAGAGTACTGGAGTGGGCTGCCATTTCCTCCTCCAGGGCATCCCTCTGACCCAGGGATGGAACATGGGTCTCTACATAGGCAGGCAGATTCTTTGCAGACTGAGCCACCAGGGAAGCCAACTTTAGGTAGTGCAGTTGTATCAAATCTTGTTTTAATCACCTAAATGTATGTGCACAGTGTTTAATTCAATCTAGGGCATCTATTTTAATTATTGCGACAAAAGTTTCAAGCAAAACTATGTAATGAAAGTGCAAATGAGAAGCTCTCCCTTCAATCAGTGTCTCTAACTCTATGATTATTTGAAGATGTGCTAGTCAATTTTGCTCTAGACTCTAAAGACCAGTATTTGCAAACTCTATGTAAATTTAATTAAGTGACCATATAAAAGACACTATCAGTATCTCTCAAATTATGAAATCATTTTTGAACAATAATGAAGGACCACACTACTTTATGGTTTTTTTTTTTTCTCAATTTTTATTTAGAAAGTTCAGTGAAACAACGTGGTATCACAGCTTAGAAATATTTTAATCTCATTATAATTTATCAATAAAAAAATCTAGCAATTTTTGATTTTAAACAATGAAATTTATAAAAATAATTTTACATTTATAAAATGAATCATTATTTCACAATAAATTATTCTTTTTTATTACCTGAAAAAAAGTGTTACATAAGTGTCTTTGTGTTATATAAAAGCAATAACTTCCCTTATCAATATATTGAAGATATGCTGAAAACTTCAGTTACTCTTTGTCCAGAGTTTTTGGCAGTTAAGTATACAAAAATATTATATTACACATTCCCTGACCATGGTTATTAAAACAAATTTGCTAGCAATAATTTCTAAAACATGACTGTTTTAGTAAATAGATGCAGATAAGTTAGAAGGGTCACTAAAAATGAATTATATGTTTTATATTTTAAAGATTTTTTTTTAGTATCTTCTAAGAGCACAACAGAAAACTACAAGATGTATTTCCATCTTAAAATATCAAAAGCATTCTTATTCGTGAACTAGAGACACTAGCATAAATCTTTTTAAAAATGAGTTAATTTTTTTTCTGTTCTCTCTCTCAAAGATATATTTTACAGTTTCCAGGTACCAGCTGTTAAAGGGATTTTATTGATTCTATTAAATCAATGCTAGCTTCTAAGTAATCATTTTCCCATTTTAAGAGTTAAGAAGTTACAGTTACCAAAAGCTTTTTATTTGCAGGGTAAGTGGGGGCTATGAAATCATAATCTTAGAAATTTTGAAAAGTTCTGTGAAAATCATTTAATTCAGCCTCTTGAAGCTTGGGGAACCCTTTTTTTATCATTAATAATTACTAAACCAGTTTTTGTCTGCTTCAGCAAATACAGTGTGTATGTATTTATTTGATAGAGAGAGAGAGAAAGAGAGACATCACTTTTTTGAGGCAGACTGTTAATTGTTTTAAAATAAGCTCCAGCTTTAGATAATATCAAATAATCTGGGGCTCCAAAGAACTATATTCCTCAGTCCACTGGATTTTTGAAAATATGCTGTCAGTGATTTTAATTTGTCTGTACTTTCATCATGATCTACCTGCTATACATTTTATTTTCTTTGTTCGAAAGTTTTTACAATCTTTCCATTTTAGGAAGAAGACTCATTAAAGTTAGAAGATTCATTAAAGGTACAAAAGTGGTTTCTTATTCATGTTGCAACAAATTTACACTCATTTATATGTAAATATGTGTTAACAGGTAATACAATGGATAATATCCAATTATCACTCAATTGCGTTTATTTAAAAACCACAGTAAGAAGCTCACATTTTCATACCACAGATTTCTTCTCCTTAAAGCCCATCAGACCAGGGCTAGAGTGCAGCTTTCCTCCTCTTTAGGTTTAATGATCTTTGGTTATGTTATTTAAATCCTCTAAGCTAAAGGTTTCTTAATTTATAAGAAAAAGATAAATAATACCTTTTTTACAGGAGGGCTAAATGAGGCAACATGTGTGTGACAGATGGCTAATTTGTCTCCTGATATCAGAATCCCAGAGATGGACAGCTTTGTTGGCACTAGGCTTTCTGCCTAAAGACTACACTCCCAGTGTCCCTGAGAACCAGATGTGGGCATGTGCTAAGTTCTAGTCAAAGAATGACTACTTCTAGATTTGTTTTCTGAGAGAGAAATAAATGCCTGTCTTGCTTGAGCCTCTTTTTAAGGGTTTCTTTAATACAATTTAGCCTGTATCTTAACTGATAAAGCTACCATTTTGCTTTAACATGCATCTTCAAATATAGGCAGATTTCAAGGAATACCCAGTCATCTTTGGAATGCCTATTTATAATTTTCTAATCTTTTATAGGCATATTTAACTATGGGCCAAAAAGATGCTTGTACGTGATTCTTCGAAGAAATATACCCTATTCTACAGCAACCACTTTAATTTTCGAATCTGCAAGTTTAAAATTTATTTTTAAAAAAGAACTTGGCACATTTAATATTAATCTGGGATTTCTGATCTACTGTTCTCAAAGAAGAACACTTAGTTCTTCATCATATCACCATAAAGCAATTATTTACAGATTTAAATTAATAATAAGACAACACATGAAAGTAGAACACGAGATTCAACTGGTTCAGGCACAGTACCGGTTTATACTATACAAACGCATTGAAACTCAGCGATACATTGGTTGCATCTAAAGGTTTTAAACAATAGCAACAACAAACAAAATGAATATATAAACAAGAAAACAGGATACCGTCTTTATAACAGCACCATGAAGAAGCCTTGGCCAAGAGTCTGCCAAAAGTGCTATCCTGAGATATTTTAAGACCAACAAACTTTTCACATTTATGCAGTGCCATTCAGAAGTAAACATACTCTCACAATTGCTTTTGTTTGGAAAGAGACTGGTGTGAAATGACTGAAGCTTGATTTGCGGCTATTTTGTATGGTTCTTGTCCAGAGCCTTGAGGTGGGGAAGGAAGTGGGGTTTCAGGAGTTGCTAAAAAAGAAACAGAGAATTGTATGTGATGCTGGCAGTCACCCTGACCCATCTCATTAAGTTTTGCATGACACCAATATGCATTACTTTATTTTGTATATGTTTTTAAAAGATCATATATATAGTAGTGATTATAATACATAATCAGGTCATTGACATACTACTGGAGATGCATTCCCCTATTAGCATTAAACTAAATCATACTTTAAAATGTTGATAATCACTTTAAGATATCATCTGCTTTTACATAATAGCATTTATGGGCATTCGATTCTCTCATAAACTCAGCATAAAAAAAATTTTAATGAAAAGAATTAACAGAAAACTGATTTTTTTCCAAGTCTCACAATACAAATTTTACAATATTTGCAATCAAAAAAGCACATAAAATAAAACATATTTGGTTTAGATTTCACTAACTCAAACGTTGTTGTTTAGTTGCTTAGGTGTGTCTGACTCTTTGTGACCCCATGGACTATAGCTCACCAAGTTCCTCTGTCGATGGGATTGTCCAGGCAAGGATACTGGAGTGGGTTGCCATTTCCTTTTCCAGGGGATCCTCCCAACCCAGGGATTGAACTATGTCTCCTGCATTGGCAGGCAGATTCTTTACTGTTTGAGCCACCAGGAAAGCCAACTCAAATATTAGATGACATTAACAAAAATAATAATAAGGTAAGGTAACTCTTCAAGTGCTTTGAAATCTATGTTGTTGTTGTTTAGTCATTAAGTCACGTTTGACTCTTGTGAGATCCTTCATGGACTGTAGGCCGCCAGGATCCTCTTTTCAAGGCATTTCCCAAGCAAGCACACTGGAGTGGGTTGCCATTTCCTTCTCCAGGGGATCTTCCTGACCCAGGCGGGTTCTTTACTATGGAGCCACCAGGGAAGCTCTTGTTGTAGTTAAAAGCATCTGAAAAATACTGACTTTGTCATTTCAAAATTATTGTTACAATGACGCTTGGCTGTTCCTTACCCATCAATGCAAAGAACACTGAGTAATTTAAAAAATCAGTTATAGTTTGAATATTTCATTGTCTATGATAGTATATCTATTGGCAAATTTTAACCATATTATAAAATAATCCAGGAGCCATTCTACAATTTTTAAAACTTGAAATATTTTAGTATTCACATTTATTATTAACCCATGCATTTAACAGAATAAACAGAAAATGTTTGATGATCAGACTGAGACATTATCAATTTAATGACTTTATCGATTATTTTTCTGGAATAGTTTTCAAAAACACAAAAAAGAACAGCCCCTTTTTGCCTAGTTTTCTTTAATATATTAACTTTATATTATTACATGAGAATTAGCAATGACTTAAAAACAATATTTTTAGATACAATTCAAGTGACAAAAGAATTATGAAATTTGCTTCAAAAATTATTTCTGGATATTTAGGATGGATCTAATACTACAGTAGCCTGCTGTAAAAGACCAAGAAAATATGCATAAACTTTCATTTTTATGTGTGCTTGAGTTTAATGCTTTCCTTTGTGTCAAATATAAACTACTTCAAATGACCATAAGCAAAGCGAAGTTTTCCTTTACAAATGAATCTCTTAAATAGTGTGCTGGAAGAGGGAAAATAAAAATAAAAAGTGTGATGATGTGATTCTAAAAAGATTAGGGTCAGCAAGTATGCTTTTAAAATACTAGAAAACTAGCATTTAAAAAGTAAAGGATTTAACCACCAGCAAAATTGTTAAACTTTCTTGCAAGTTGTTACCTACAACGTTCAATGTTTTGTTAATGAGTTTTATTTTCCAAGTTTATGAATAACTGATCTCTAAGAGAAACAACTTCATAGACTCTTTGGTATGGTATTGGGTTTGCCTCTCTCTGTTCTTGACTGTTAATTAAATGAACATGGTATCTTTGCAAGATAGTCCCAGTATGGAAGTTCCTCAACAAATGAAAACTAGAACTACCACAGTATCCAGCAATTCCACTTCTGAGTATATATTTGAAGAACACAAAAACACTAACTTGGAAAGATGCATGCACCTCAATGTTCATAGCAGCTTTATATACAATAGCCAAGATATGGAAGCCACACAAGTGTCCATCAACAGATGAAAGGATAAAGAAGATGTGATACACACACACACACACACACACATACACACACACACACACACACACACACACACACACATATGAATATCACTCAGCCATGAATGAAATTTTGCCACTTGAAATAACATGGCTGGACCTGCAGGATATTACCCTTAGTGAAATAAGTTAAACAGAGAGACAAATACTGTATATTTTCACTTATATGTTAAATTCAAATAATAAATAAATGTAACAAAGCAGAAACAGACTCATGGAAACAGAGAACAAACCAGTTGCTACCAGTGAGAAGAGGGGGAGAGGGAGAGAAAGCCAAGGGAAGGATAATGAGAGGCACAAACTATATGGTAGAAAATAAATAAGATATAGGATGTAATTTATAATACAGAGAATATAAGCAATATTTTATAATAACTTTAAATGAAATATAACCTCTAAATCTGAATCATTATGTTATATACCTGAAACCAAAATACTACTGTAAATCAACTGTACTTCAAGGAAAGAAGGAATGGTCCCAAATTAATGTCTTTAAATTACATGGGGACCCACAGATTAAATGTACTATATTGTACATTTGTATTTTTTCTAACAATTTCATTTCTGCTTCTGTCATACACTCAAAGAACTTTGTGTTACAGACACTATTTACACATATATCTATTGCATCTGAAGGACAGCAGTGATAGCAGGCATTTTTGTGGTTTCTACTCTCCCTACCACAAGGGAGCAGTTAGATGGTACTCACTAAATTATGGTCACATTGCATTGAACTTTGGGGTAAAACAACACTGCAGCTAGTTACTAAGGGCTATCATATATTCCGTAAGCAATACAGGTATGCATAATGATATCACAATAACCTAAGGAATCTGTGACATAGCTGGTTTAGTGTTTAGAGGCAGTAGATCAAAACTCAATTTATATTAGTATAAATTCAGGAATAATTAATTCTTGATAGTTTGTCTAGTCAAGATTTTTTAAATCTCTGAGTTGACTTGTAAAAATGTAATGTGCTAATTCTGCAATAATATCAGATTATCTACTATCAATCCCTTCAGTTTAGTTCAGTTCCGTCGCTCAGTCGTATCTGTCTCTGCAACCCCATGAATCTCAGCACGCCAGGCTGCCCTGTCCATCACCAACTCCCGGAATTCACCCAAACTCATGTGCATCGAGTCGGTGATGCCATCCAGCCATCTCATCCTCTGTTGTCCCCTTCTCCTCCTGCCCACAATCCCTCCCAGCATCAGGGTCTTTTCCAATGAGTCAACTCTTCGCATGAGGTGGCCAAAGTATTGGAGTTTCAGCCTCAGCATCAGTCATCCCTAGTATATATATATAATCATTTTTGCTCCAAAGAACTAAAGGAAACCTAAACAACTCACACTTTGCCCAATTATGATACACATGAATTCCACTCATCACTGCTTAGTTAAATAGCACTAGTCTTTCAAAAACCTGGTTCACACTTCAGTTAGTATGTTAACTCAAATTAACGGTGAGTGTTGCATAAACTCACAAACGACTGTATTGCAAACTTTACAAACTTCACAGCTAACTTTTTCAGTCTACAAATAATTACCTAAATAATGGATGTGCATTTTGATCAGTAACCAATCACACCACATCCTTCAGTCTGTTCATGATTGTTATTGGTCAACGAACATATTTCCTTCAGTTCACACACTGACAACAAAGTGTATAGTTGTGTTGCCTCCTGTCTCCCTCCCAGTGATAAATTCACATGACATTTTGCAAACATGGACAACTGAAAGAGAACTGGCTGGAAAGGGAGAGTGGGCAGTAAAGAAACAAAAAATGATAATGCTGGAAGTAAAATTCAAATCGAACGTAAATGTAGTTAATAGAAGAAAGCACAGACCATGGAAATGTTCACATTGTCATTGTCTGAGTCCCTAAAAATACAGCCAAGAGCTTAAGCTGAAGGAAAACTTGTCAACGTTAATGAGGAGCCCAATTCTTTGAAAGGATAGAGAGGTCCCAGAGGAAGTGAAACTGACAAAAAAACTTGCTATCAAATGGTTTCTGAGAGATATTTCATGACGTTGAAAATACAAAGGATAAAATACTGGAAATCAGACTTCCAAAAGAGTAAATTTCATCATAGGTGCTCACTTCCTCTTGTAAGTCCTTGAAAAAGAACATGGCAAGCACTGTCAAAACTACTCTTCATATTTTTTTTTACGAAAAAATAAAACATTAATCTTCAGTGTTTTTAATATTTTAAATTATGGTGTACTAAACATTAAAAGTACTATTTTTAACTTCCCTATACATTTATAACTTATAGTTTAAAAAGTTCTTAATGTTTTGACAAACATGTTTAAGGGTCATAAACAATCTTAATTTTTCTCTTATTAAGATTCCTTTGCATGGTACCAGTTTGTATGCCATTTTTATGGTCTTGCGCTACCAGGCAAAGCTGAACATCCTATATGTTCTTTTGCACTACCAAACATATGAAGCAGAAAGATTTAGGCACTCATATCTCCATTTTAGGGAGAAAACTCATACATGAGAAGAATAAGTGGCTTGCTTCACAATCTCCCGCAATCAAATCCTAGAGAAGAAATTATATCCAATTTTTACAATTCCTGGGAACTAAGAGATTCTTTCCCCAAATTTCACATTTTCTCAAGTAATTAAGTTTTAAGAAATATTGTGTTTCAAAAGTAGCCCAGATACTTACAGATCTGGTCTGTATGCACGAGTGTTGACATTGAACCCAAAAGTACAGTCTGTCCAGTTAATGGATCTTGAGACAAATGTGGGTGCATTGGATGATGGAGATGGTTAGCCTCAGTGGAAGCACCTACAGAAGATGAGAAGATGCTTGCGTAAGGGATATTTAATCAGGAACAGCAAGCTTACCTTAAAACAAGTGTTTTGATTGACAGCTTAAATATTGCTATTTTTGCAAAGTGGTTTTTGGGAATTCAAAAATAAATTAATAGAGCCACTGCTACATTAAAGACAATGTCAGCTTTCACTGTACACTGGCTAGATTAATGTTGTATCATATTATGTTGTATATTAATAATGGACCTTCCGTGCAGTTTCCTGGAATCATTATGTTTGCTGCCTGTTGTTAAGGCAATTCCAAGAATCACTTACCTCAAGTTTATAGTATTTGGGATCACCCTAATAGCATAAACAACTTTTATTTCAGAAAGATGTCATTAAAAACACATTAACCACTAGAAAACTAAAACTAAAATAAAATAAAATAGATTTTACAAGGAAATTTAATCTAGATCAGAACACAAAATAAATGATTTCTTAAGTTATTCCTGACATCTAGTGCAGCTAAGAAATCTCATTTTCCCCTTCTCATTGTGTTGTGTCAGTTAATTTATTTCCGGAGCAGAATGTTTATTTTTAAGCTATTTACTTTATGTATTTTTGTTGTTGTTGTTTTATTTTGCCATCGGTGAGCTTTTAGGGGAGGAGAGACATAGAAAAAATATAATATACTCCAAGAAGTACCAACAATAAGAAATATATTTCCATTTATCATATTTGGGAGGATCTGAAAATTGAGGTAAGAGGGATGGGTGGAGTAAAGGTGGTGGAGGTTGAGTATGAATGGAGGGGAAGTTTGAATATGTTCAAGTATTTTTGTTCCCAGCCAATAGGTTTTATAGATTTTTCTAAATACAAAATAAAAATTGAGTTCATTATATGATGGACAAAAAGTAAACAGGTCAAACTTGCTCTAAAGCACTGTAATATGACGCTAAGAAATAGAATAGAAATTCTCAAATAAACTCACCACCCAGTAACATCTCCTGAAGTAAGTTGTCAATTTTAACCATTCCAAAAAGTTTAACAAATTGTATTTGCTCAATCATTTGCCACGTGATGCTCTGCAGCGTGGGCAAGAGCAGAAGCAGCTCCCCAAATCTGCCCCGGGAGTCATACTGCCGGTCGTTGATGTAGTCCTCCAAACTCAACTGCACTTGGAACCGCATGTTCTTAATCTTCACTGGGTCACTTAGCCCTTTTGCGTCTAGTACAGGAATAAAAAGAGCAACCTAAATATTCTGTCTTACCAGAGTGTGAGAGTAAATATTCTAATATTTTAAAAGTTGCTGCTGCTAAGTCACTTCAGTCGTGTCCAACTCTGTGTGACCCCATAGACGGCAGCCCACCAGGCTCCCCTTTCCCTGAGATTCTCCAGGCAAGAACACTGGAGTGGGTTGCCATTTCCTTCTCCAATGCATGAAAGTGAAAAGTGAAAGTGAAGTCGCTCAGTTGTGTCCGACTCTTAGAGACCCTATAGACTGCAGCCTACCAGGCTCCTCCATCCATGGGATTTTCCAAGCAAAAGTACTGGAATGGGGTGCCATTGCCTTCTCCCACTTGGTGGTTTAGTGGTAAAGAATCCACCTGCCAAGGCAGGAGATATGGGTTCGATCCCTGATCTGGGAAGATCCTTGCATGCCACCAGACAACTGAGGGTGTGCACCACAGCTACCGAACCTGTGCTCAAGAGCCTGGGGCCACAACTGCAACTACGTGCTGCAACTACGAAAGCCTGTGTGTCCTAGAGCCAGTGCCTCAATAAGAGAAGACAGCACAATGAGAAGTGCACCAAAGAAGCCTGTGCACCGCAACTGGAAAGTAGCCCCCACTCACTGCAACTAGAGAAAAGTCTGCACAGCAAGGAAGATCCAGCACAGCCAAAAATAAATGAACAGATAAAATTATTTAAAAATAAAACAAAAGGCAGTTTTTCGCTGTAATCATTTTTACTGAAACTTTGGAAACAAACCTGGATCAAAAAAGACAATTGCCTTCAAACAAGCATATTCATTATCATCAATCTGAATTTCTTGAAATGGTCGGACCAGCTCATCTAGAACCCGGTTGGCCACACGGCTAATCTCGACTTCACAGCTGTTGCGGTGAATAACATAGTTGTTCCCTATATTAAAAAAATAATAATAATTAAACAATCAACCCTCGCACACATGCAACATTGTCAGATTTTGTTTAAACTTTTATAAACCAATATTTTAAATGATTTTCCCTTGAAGAAACATGAATAGTACTTCCTCTCTCAGTACTGTTGTTAATTATGTTAGGAAAAACTTAACAACACTTACAGAATCAATAACATTGATAATATGATCACATGCATTTTAACAGCCTCGGTCACTGGTGATAATACTAAAGTACAGACTAATAACAAGCTAATTATTGACAAGGGAGAAACAAGATATAATGATTAGCTTTCCACTATGTCAGTTATCTGTTAGTGCCTTACTCATTAATGAGCATGATACAAAACCTAAAGAATCTCTCTTGCTTCTAGTGAAGTAAACTAGCCTTCCTTCAGTGGTATAGGTGTTTATACATATAACAACTACTGAGACACAATTTTAAGAAGCTTAAGTAGACAAGGCTAATTTTTTTAAACTATCAGGTATACTCTTATGAGTTGCTTCATTAAATACTAAATTCTCTCATCCTGGGCTTCTTTAAGAAGAGATAGGAAGATCGTCTAATCACAAGGCTAATGTCTGCAACAGAATTCAAGGGAATCCAGAAATTGGATAGAAATCTGGACCACCTAATCTTTAAATATGCTCTACTTTAGAAAGCCTTGGGCTATAATATGACAATATTATAGCTTCTAAAATATTGGAAAATTGTAAGCTTATTTGAGCACCTAAAATAACTGCTAAATTTTTATTTTCTGGTTTTATAAAAAGCAGAGTATTCTGAATTCTTTCACCAGGCAAAGACAATCTTCAGCATAACAACACAGGCAAAAGTATTTTAAAAAGTGTAGCCCTGCTCCTCTTGTGAAAAGTTGAGTTATCTAATTATTTAGGATAAGACTATTTAGAACTATGTGGTAAGATTTTTTTGTTTTCTATGCTTATTATATTCACATTTATAAGGAGAACAGTATTGTAGGAGTGCTAAAATTGTAAGAAAATTTAGCAGAATTTAAAAGCAGTCATATTATGTGGTTTAGAATCCTAGCTCAATCCCTTACTTGCTTTGTGACCTCAGACAAACTTACTCTGCCTTCGTTTCTTCATCTACAAAATAGGTTGAAAATAATAGTACATATCCCTCAGGGTTATTCTGAGGATTAAATGAGAGAGTGTATATATAGAGACATGTTAAAACACTTAAAGGCATATATCTTAAATAGTAAGTCGTCAGTTACTATTAGCTATTGTGATATTATGTTCAATTTATTTTTATTTGGGACAAAATATCTATCTAAAAAATGGAATAAGACAATTTAGTTATCATTTTACACATCCAGAGGGAGAGATAGCTTCTAAGCATTAGAGAGATCTCAACTCTCTTCAAAGGGAAACCTAATTTTATAAGGTAAGTAAAAGGGCAGAATTGATGCTCTCTTAACAGGAAAACTAATTTTCTAAGGTGAGTAAAGGGGAAGAATTGATGGTTTTGAACTGTGGTGTTGGAGAAGACTCTTAAGAGTCCCTTGGACTGCAAGGAGATCCAATCAGTCCATCCTAAAGGAGATCAGTCCTGGTTGTTCATTGGAAGGACTGACGTTGAAGCTGAAACTCCAATACTTTGTCCACCTGATGTGAAGAGCTGACTCATTTGAAAAGACTGTGATGCTGGGAAAGATTGAGGGCAGGAGGAGAAGGGGACGACAGAGGATGAGATGGTTGGATGGCATCACCAATTTGATGGACATGGATTTGGGTAGACTCTGGGAGGCCTGGCATGCTGCAGCTCTTGCGGTTGCAAAGAGTTGGACACGACTGAGCAACTGAACTGAACTGAACTGAAAGGGGTGGGGACCAGAGTTCTTCCTTAATGAAGACACAAGCTTTTCCTTTGTGCCTTATCCCACTCGCTGTCATAATTTTGCCTGTTTCAGCACTGCTATTTAACTATGAGAATTTTTCAGACATTGTTATGAAATTTTTTATTGGGATTTTGTAGTATATCATAAGCAATGAGATCCTAGGAGATAAACATAATCTTTAGAAGATTAGAAAATGATATATAGTATAATTATTAGGTAGACACTTAAAATGTATGGAATTCCATAAGATAGTGACACAAATCACTAATTCTTTGTCCTGAAATAAACATATCTTGATATTTTGTTTATTGAGCAACATTTCTCTTTTATTTAATGCATACTGAACATCTCTTCTGAACTTCCTTGCAATAAAGGAAAGGAAAAACAGAGCCTCTGACCACCTAAATCCATTGTGAAGTGATAGCACCATTTGACAGTATCTATGAGTGCCTGGTACATATAGAATAGACCCCCTGTATGTATCACGCAAACATAACTTTTTCAAATTAAAATGAAAAAAAAAAAAACTTACCCAAAAGCAAAATATCTTTATACATCATGGATCTCTTTGTAGCTCCAAGTAGTAAATGTTCCCCTGCATGAGCTCTCAACAGTGCCACCTTAATGAAAAATTCCAAGTTTAACAATTAATTACAAAACATGATGAAAAGATTTATAAGTCTGATTAACTTAGTGTTCTTTAAGCCTGGAACATTTTTTTGTTTGTTTTAACAAACTACAATATTCATAGATTCTTACCATTATTAAGCCTTCTATTTTAAGCACATGAATAGAGTTTTACTTTCAAAATTTCTAAAACTAATAAGGCAGTAGGATGGCAGCAAGAAAAGGAAAAAAAAGAATAATTTAGTGTTTGGACGTGAATGATATTTGAGAATAGAGTCTAACAAACTATAGTTCAAATTCTGGTTTCTCCACTTACTATCTGTTTAAGCTTGGGTTAGTTAACCAGTATGTTTGGGACTCATTTGTTTTCATTTATCTAATGGAGATAGTGATGAAAATCTCAAAGTGTAGTCATGAGGACTAAAGGAGAAAAATATATGTCAAACATGATCTGTTATACATAATTAAACTGAACAAACAAAAGCAAAGGGTTTCCCACGTGGCGCTAGTGGTTAAAGAACCCATCTGCCAATGCAGAAGACATAGGAGAGGAGGGTTCGATCCCCGGTTCAGCAAGATCCCCTGGAGTAGGGCATGGCAACCCACTCCAGTATTCTTGCCTGGAGAATCCCATGGGCAGAGGAGCCTGGCGGGTTACAGTCCATGGGGTTGCAGAGTCAGACATGACTAAAGCGACTTAGCATGCACCCACAAACAAAAGTAAAGCAAAGAGGGGTGATACAGTGAAATGAGTATGTGGGATCTGGGTTCTGACACTTTCTAGACTGAACCTTTAACTCTGCACTAAGCTCTCAGAAGAGTTGCATTGCCTGCTAAACATCACTAGTAGAAAGAATAGAAAGCATTTCAAGTTTAATTCATCAAAGTGAATGCTTCTCCAGCATCTTCATCTCCTTAGTTAAAGGTACAGTCATCCAAAATGCTTTTACACATCAAAACCAAGGGTCCATTTGGATCCCTCTCTAATTGCACAGCACATCCTAGCACGGCTTCTCCATTGCTACCACCCCTGTCCAAACCTTGGTCATTCTTCACCTGGCCTGCCAAATACCTTCCAAAGATCTACTAGGCATTCCTGCTTCCTTTCTGGTTCCTCCATCTTAAGTCCTTCTTGACAAAACTTCTAAGACGATATATTGTACAATATTCATCAATTAATATCACTCCTCTGCTAAAATCTCTTTAACTATTTCTTACTGTTTTTAGAGTGAAATCTGAACACCTCAACCATAGCCTCACCTGAGGTGATGGCTTAGTGCTTTGTCCATCCCCCACCGCCACCGTCCACTCTGGTTTCTTCTTGCAACATCCTTTGCTCACTTTTCTCTAGACATTTTGCCTGCCCTGCCTCAGAGTCTTGGAATTCACTCTTCCTGAAGCCAGAATGCCTTTTTCTCTGATCTTGACAAACTTAGCCCCTTGCTACTCAGGTCTCAAGAAAAATCTCTAATTCCCAATTAACTGGATGTGTTACCACTCCACCCGTGACTATTCCCCAACAACTTGTCCTATTTCATTTTATAGAACTTATCCCCACCTAGAATTATCTTACTCAGAATGTGGACATTTTTATTGTCTGTCTCTCCCAACAAGAATGCAAGTTTTATGAGAATAGTGATGCAATCTGTATTTTTCCTGCCATATAGTCACAGTTCTTAAAACTGAGCAGTAGTCCTAATAACTATTTGTGTGATGAATATATTGAGTGAACTTAACTGATTTATGTCTCAGTTTTAGAAATTGTTAAGTGGATATTATAAAACATGTCACAGAGCTCCTGAGACTATTAAATTAAATAATGTAACATATAATGTAATTGAAAACTAATATCCAAATCCCTTATCCATAACAGACTCTGCCGATCCATGGTATACTGTTAATATTAAACAGTTAGTAAATAAAAACTATTATTGACAGGTTACTGGATTTCAATTTCCCAATTTTTAAATCACTGTCTGCATATATGTCAGCAACTTTAAAGAGTGATAATAAAAATATAAAACTGATAAATAACATAAACCTACTTATATGGCTTGGGGAGAGACAAGTAAGTTTTAGCAATTTAGCATTATTCACTGTGAAATAGCCTTCTGAGCCAAGCTATCTTTATGATATGTCCATAACCATGACTCATACCAGGAAGGGAGTTACAGAACATTTTAAGAATGATTTCAGATTTCACAGTATTTTCTTTTGGTAACCAGGTGAAATGCTCTTCTAGAAATATAACTGCTAACTTCCTGTGATCACTTTTATTTTCTATTGTATAAATATTTTGCCCTTCTTCGGTTTTTAGACAATCATACACATTTCCCTTTGATTGTTTCTTCATTTTGTGTATCAATGATAAAAAGCTCTGGTAAGAGGGTATAAAAATAGACAGTGGTTATATTACATGCTATTACATACTGTGCTTTATCTGGGGGAATTGGAAATTTTCAAATTATTTACATCTATAGAATATTATATAATACTTAGAAGAGTTAAAATTGAATCTGAAACTAATAATCCAATCTTTATAGACATTAGAAAATTAAACTTCTTAATTACTAACTAAAATATCTTAATATAAATATGACAAAATATGAAATATATATTATGAAAAGATCACTATATCTGAAATCTATTTTCTGTAGATTTCAGAGCACAATTCTACAGACATTTTTTTTTACTAAATAATTTTTATATAGTAATTACCAGAATAAAATTGACAACATGAAAGGCACAACTTTATACGTTAATTGCATGAAAGTGCCTACAGAGACAACAACACAACCTGTGTGTTTTCTCTCTAGAAGTGGTCTGGTATTTCTGAAGAATTTTCTATGTACTTTTAGTAAACACCAAGACATAATGGGTACCATCTGTCTCTGAGACAAAAGTATTCCCATACTTTGTCTTATAATAGCAGTTACCTGCTATCTGTTTTTCTCCCATCCTTAAATATTTTATTCTATTAATATTATTTTTTAAAATTTTGGTCACACCCCATGGCATGTGGGACCTTATCCAGGTATTGAACCCACAACCCATACATTGGAAGGCAGAGTCTTAACCACTGGACCATTGGGGAAGTCCCTATTATAAGCTTTTTAAACTTATCCAGTCAATAAATTTCTAAGACCCTTAAAATAGAAATGTAACAGTCTGCCTCTTAATAAAACAGGGTAAATGAACAAGAAAACCAATTTTCTTTCATAAGACCATTTAACCTTTGTCACATATCGAAAATATATTACAAATATAACTAAAAGAACACACAAACTTAGCAAAGTTCAAAACACTTTTTAAAGTTTTGTAATCTCTTATATACCTGATCGTCCAGTGGTAACTCACAAAAGGCAGGAATATATTTAGCCCATTCCACCAAGACTAGGAGCTGCTGTTTCATGGATTCACAGACATCACCAATACTGGCAATTTTCTTAACATTTATGTCAGCACTCGCACCAGGGCTTGAGACTGAAATCTAGTATTAAGAACATTGTATTAATCTGTCATTGAAAATAACACAAGACCAATATATCTCTTTTTTCTGCCCCTGCAATAAGTAAACACCATTGAAGTGGGCACTCTTTTTATCACACTATCTTGAAATATACCAAACATTTTAAAACTGATAAATCAAATACCTATCAGTTCAAGTTAGACTGAGAACATTCACTGCCACAGTCTGGGAGCAGTATCTTATTTTTACTGGCCAAATCTGTAAAACAAGTTACCACAACTTTGGGGGAGTTTTTAATAATTCAAAATGATTATACAAAGAGCTGTGGAGTATCCACATTGAACTAATGCTGTGTGATTTTATTTTTAATTAAAGATGATAGTTCCAGTCAGAAAGTCCACCTTTAGTTTGTTATAATTTGTGAAGGAAAGTTTCCATTGGTAAAGTTTAGCAACTGAGGAGAACAGATTTAGATGAGAAGCCAGACTATGTTGCTGCATTCAATGGAAGCCCATTCAAATAAAGTTAAGACAGCACCAATCTTTGACTCAGCAACTTGAAAAGCTTAACATACAATGATTAATTTTTAAATGATATACAATTTTGAACTATCTAAGATATAAGTAGTGTTCAAATGCCTTTCTGCTGGAAAAAAAATCACTTTCTAAAAGGTATTCTACGCGTCATTTTTGAACATGTCTCTGTGTGTGTGTGTACGTGTCTTTCTGCTGTGTATGTGTATTTCCTCACAGTTCCTTTAAGGCCATTCTCAAAATGCTTTATAGGACCATCAAGTAATCTTCAAGTAATGAGGATGATAATGGTGAAGTTAACCTCATCATATTACCCTTGTGTTATCAAAAACGAAAGTAGTTCCACTGACTCATTATAAGACCCGATTAATAGTTAGCTATTTCATAATTTGCTTTACAAGAGAAAAATATCATTAACATTTCTAATAGGGACACTGCTAAAATAAACTTTCTTCAAAAGGTTTCTTTGATTCTTAAGTGATTTACTTTTATTTATACAAATGGTCACTTACATTTTTAACTCTAGAACTGATGTTCTCATTCGAGAAATTTCAAACAATAAACTTTTTCTTGTATTTTCTGAATTCTCGCTGTTCCCTGAAGTACCTGTTTCCAAAGCAGGTGCTAAGGTGAGTTCTTGAATCTAGGCATCATTTTCAAGGACAAAAAAAACCCTAATGATAGTTTTCAACTAAATACCCTAAAAGCTGTGGTAATTGATTTCCAGATTCAACCAATCTAACAAGATATTGCCCCAGGGCATTGTGCTAAGCATTACGTATTTTAAACCAACCTTGTACACAAACTTTTAACAATCTTAGATCGAAATGTATCTCATTTTTTTTTTCCACTCAAAATATGGGGAATTGCCCAGGAAAAGTAAAAGTTAAGTCAATAGTCAACTAACATTTTCAAAGTGAAACTTGAAGTTGCATTAAGTGGAGTTAATTATAGTAATAGCACATGTGAATGAACTTAAATCAGTTTTGAATTATTCTTAAGTAAGCATTCGATCCTATTAAATAGGGCAGGATGCTGGCGCAGCAATACCTGGCGAGACCGAACTTCTGCTTGTGCCAGTGTGTTGATGGAGGGGATGTTGCTGCCATCAAATGTGCTTCTTCTGGTGCTTATTCTATCACGTTCATTTTGTACAGCTAGGGGAGAAAATCACAGTATTTATTGGTTGGTTTTCTTCAACATAAGTCAGAATATACTCTTTGAAGTAAAAAAAAATAGTATAAAAGGAGAGAAGGAATATTTCTGAAAGACCTGGTAGGGGGTGCAGAGATAAGTCTGTCTAAAGATATTTTTCATTCAGTACCATTTTAAAAGTAGGAAGAGCCAAGCTTGTCACTAGAGCACATAAAATACTGCCTTTTGGGACTTCATGATGTGCACATGTTACAAAGTGGTAGGTCAGCCAGTTCAGCCATGTTGTATTTTCAACAGGTTGGTTTTCCATTGTCTCAAAGTTAATAAAGCCATAAGATATCTAGGGGAAGAGTACCACCTGTGAGATTGACCAGGTTAAAGATAAGAGTGTATTCACTGTCAGAAAATATAAGTCATATGCTCCGAAACTCCCATTTTTCTTTTTCTTCTAAAACAGCTGCAAAAATGGAAAGTACATTATTTTAGTTAGCTCAGTCGTGTCAGACTCTCTGCGACCCCGTAGGCTGTAGCCTGCCAGGCTTCTCTGTCCATGGAATTCTCTAGGTAAGAATACTGGAGTGGGTTACCATTTCCTTCTCCAGGGGATCTTCCTGACCCAGGGATCAAACTCGGGTCTCCCGCATTGGAGGCAGACGCTTTAACCTCACAATCCTATGATCTCTTATGAAGCAATATCTTCGGGACAGTTTAGAGACATTAACAAGGCAGGGGTTGCAGCAGGTAGGGGTCTCTCTTCAGAAAACAGATTTGAATATCAGGAACAATGAAGAAATATTAAGTATTATATGAAAGTCTTCTAAGAAAGAGCTAGATCTCTTTGTTTCAGAAGCAAACAAACATAAAGAATAATGCTTATACCCAAATTTTAAATATAAGGAAGCAGAAGTGGGGTGGCACAGATTTGTATATTTGTTACACACAGAATAATATAAATATGAAGTCAAAGTTGGATTTCAAAACATAAAAGGTAAAATTGTCTTCTCTTAACCAAAAAGAATGGAAACAAAGTCTGTACCTTCTAAATTATGTACCCTGATGCTTTACCCAATTTTGCTGGAAAGATAAGATGCTAAACTATCAGAGTGTATTACTATAAAAGAAATTCACCGATTTCTAACTAAACAAACTATTACCTATCAAATCCATTAATTTGAAAGAGAAAAAACTAAACTTTTTGCCTTTAAGAGCATGCTGCAGTCCATGAGGTCACAAAGAGTCAGACATGACTGAGCGACTGAACTGAATCTTTAGTTGGAGTGAATCATTAATATTTTATTTTAAAATCATATTTACTGGTAGCTTACTTCCTCTTTCTTTATTTTTCTTTTAACAAATACTGTCATTGACTTTTAGCCTAAACTGACTCATTTGAAAATGTGTATATGGAGATAAAACATTAAAATGCAAGCTATGTTTTATGGATTTCATTACATGATCAATCTTTAGAAAATGCTAAAAGATATTGTGACATTTGTAATCTTCCTGCTGCTACTATTTTTGACATAAAACCATATTTATGTATGTTTCCATTTAACTAACCTTAAAATTATGCTATTACTGTAAATAAGAGAAGTATATCTACTTTGAAAGCAAAAAATTACTTCTTAATCTATTCAGGAAAAATTAATGCATTATTCTATGAGCAGCATAAGATATGCTTTAACTATTTTAAAACTAATTTTATTTAACAAATTGTAATATTCTTAATGGCAATGTAGAAGTGTTATTTGCTTTTCATATGGTAGGAACGAAGCAGAGACTCAAGTAAAAATGAATGAAGATAATTGATAATGTACATAATGAATGCCAGAAACAACCAAATATGTCACTAGAAATAAGTCATGTTGAAATGAAAGTGTTATAACTTTAATTTTGTGAACTTTATTTTGCCTTCTTTTTTGAGACTAGCAACTAGTAAAACTAATGGAATTTTTGTCTCTTGAAAATATTGAGTGACAAGGAAAAAAACTATGTTTAAGACAGGTCTGATATTTTTACTTATTTGTACTATACAGATGTGATTTGATTTAATTTTCTAATAGTATGTGAAATAGTTTTGAAAAATATCTCCTTATATACGATAGTGAAAGGGACAAGCATGTGGCAAAATGACAAGCACAAAATCATAGCAGCTTGTTGTTTAGTCATTAAGTTGTGTCTGACACTTTCGTGAACCCATGGACTGTGGCCCACCAGGCTCCTCTGCCCATGGGATTCTCCAGGCAACAACACTGGAGTGGGTTGTCATTTCCTTCTCCAGGGCATCTTCCCAATCCAGGGATCAAACCCTACCCTGTCTCTTGCACTGCAGGCAGATTCTTTACTGCTGAACCACAGGGGAAACTCCCTTATAGGAGCTGCTGCTGCTGCTGCTGCTGCTGCTGCTAAGTCACTTCAGTTGTGTCCGACTCTGTGCAACCCCATAGACGGCAGCCCACTAGGCTTCCCCTATCCCTGGGATTCTCCAGGCAAGAACACTGGAGTGGGTTGCCATTTCCTTCTCCAATGCATGAAAGTGAAAAGCGAAAGTGAAGTCACTCAGTTGTGTCTGACTCTTGGCGACCCCATGGACTGCAGCCTACCAGGCTCCTCTGTCCATGGCATTTTCCAGTCAAGAGTAGTGGAGTGGAGTGCCATTGCCTTCTCCGCTTATAGGAGCTATTCCCTGCCAAACATTTAGAAGTGCTAAACACATCTGTTGCTAAATTAACTGTAGTTAATTAACTGTAGAACATAGGATAGTATAATTAGATGATTTCATATGTTCAAAATGAAATTACTGCACTTTGAAATAGAGCATCTAGTCTATTGTCTCTGTCCTTGAAGAGAATATAAGCTCCCTGAAAGGGGGGATCATTTTGTCTATGATGTTCACTACATAGTAGTGAACACTATTATGTACACTAAACCTTGGCACCAACAACAGTGTTTGGAGAGCAGCAGTGCACGATAAATTTGTTAGATAAATAAATTAATATGTGAAAAGTCAGTGTTCAGTTGATGTTTATGAAATAGATATTCAATTGTTATTGAGATTAAAAATGCATTTAAAATATATTAAAATGCATCCTATTAGTATATTTTGCCATTTATCTTTTGAAAAAGACACTGGAATGTTTGTTAGACAATAATTTTGTTGCCAGGGATAATGCAGTAGTGTACAGAATGTGTCAAGTCCGTCACTAGGTAAAAAGACTGGCTCCATCACTTACCAGTAAGTATCAGTGTCCTTGAGTAAATTCTTAAACTCAAGGAATCTCAGATCCTTCACTGAGGAAAATCAGAGCTCATGTAAAGATTATTGTGATTAAATGAGAACATAGGTGTATAGCATTTTTCATCAATAATGTTAATTATCATATTACATATTATTACCTTCTTTTTTCATTCCTGCTCTAAAGCATTTTCTTAATCGACAGTATCTACATTGATTCCTTTTGTCTTTGTCAACAACACATTGCCGACTGAACCTACAGTGCCAAAAAAAAAAAGAGATATATTTGCAGACAGTTATCATTTATCAAAAAAGCAAACAGACAGACTTTTAAAAGTATAGTTAAAATTAGATCAACAGAAAAAAATGTATAAGGATAATTACGAATTTTTGAATCTCATGATCAGCATGAAAATACAAGCCTCAACTCTCATGTAATATTTCTAATAAAACAAAACTGAATGGTATCTCACTTTTGGCCAGTATCCATGGTCATTTCTAACTTGTGCCATGAAAGCCAAACTCAGAAGGAAAACTTTAGTATACAGTTTATAACGCTTACTACTAACAGTTTCAGTGTGAAGGGGAACTTCACTCCTCTGCCCTTCCATGATTTTTCTATATAAATATTCTTCTGTTAGTTTTACCTCAAGTCTAATTGGAGTTTACTCTAAATTCCAAATTATATATCAAAAGGCAGTTGAATAAAGCATTAAGGATACAGTCGCTGTACAATTAGGTACCACTTCACACCCACTACCATGGCTAAGATCAGGAAAAAAACCAGACAATAACAAATGTTGATTAGGACATTGAAAAATTGGATGGCTCACACATTGTTGGGTATAATACAAAATGATGTGGCTGCTTAGGAAGAAAGTTTGGCAGTTTCCAAAAAGGTACCCAAGAGTTATCCTATGACTCAGCAATTCGTCTCCTAGGTTTATACCCAAGAGAAAGAAAAACATATGTTCACACAGACTGTTGTACATAAATGTACACAGCAGCATTATTCACAATAGCCAAAAAATGGAGACAACCCAAATGCCCACCAGTTGATAAACATACAATGTAAACAAAATATCGTGTACTCACATAATGGAATATTATACACTTGGCAATAAATAAGAATGAACTGATGATACATGCTATAATAAGGATGAACCTTGAAAATACTATCCTAAGTGAAAGAAGTCAGACACAAAATGTCACATATTGGATAATTTCACTTATATCAAATGTGCAAAAGATGGAAATAGAAAGTAGATTAGTAGTTACCTCACATTGGTGGGGAGGGAGCTGGGGCAAGTACTGGGAGGTTTCCTTATAGGATGGTGACATATTCTAAATTAATTATAGTGATGACTGCACAACTCTGTGAAAATACTAATAAACTAAATTGTGCACTTAAAAAAAAAAAGTACAGTCTCTGGAGTTAGATCTGAACTTGATTCCCAGTTCCACCATACACTGTCCATAGAACTTGGGAAGGTCATTTAACATCCCAAGTCAACCTGCAATTATAAAATAGGGAGGACTTGCCAGCACAGGTTGTTATCTGAACATACTTAAAAGACTTTGAGATTAGCAAAGCCTAAACTTTAAAAAAACATTTTTTCCCCTAAACTTACATCAATATAAAATTTTCCAAATGGAAAATATCATAGCATTTGCTTTAATATCAGTATGTGTAAAGAAGGCTAAGTTGGCAGCAGTATTCATGATGGGGTGTTGGGAGGATAAGGTTGTATGTTGTTGGCATATTTTTTAAATTTCCAAAAGTTGTATGGAAACATTCCTTTCTCACTTTTCCCACACAGGAAGGGTAAAAATCTTGAAACCTATTTGTGTTCAAGAGTCATTCTCTGACTCAGAATTTGTTGTTGGAGTGCTCAACTCCATACTCTGTAATAATCTATCAGGGAAAAGAATCTGAAAAAGAATCGATATCTGTATATGGATAACTGAATCACTTTGTTGTACACCTGAAACTAACACAATATTGTAAATCAACTACACTCTAAAATAAAAGAAAAAAATTAAATGGAAAAAAGTTACTGTTTTTAGTTGCTTGGATAGCCTGTATATACATATATATACATATACACACACACATATATACATATACATATGTATACATATATATATACATACATACATATATGTTTCATCTTTGACAGCACATATGACTTAAAATTGTAAAAATATTATTTACATGTTATTTTGTATTTATTTTACTATTAATCTTTTAGAAGCATTGAATATTTGAGGGAATCGTACAGAAAATGCTTTTGATGGAGTAAATTCACTTGATTTCTTTACACCTCTCAAGTTTGGCTGTATATAAAAGCAAGAAATACTTTTCTTTTGCTTACCAAGGAGGTTTTAAAAATCATTAATTTACATTTTTAAACCTACTTTAAACTCTCTTACAAAAATTACTACAGAACACTAGTTAGGTATTTGTGAGTTATATATTAACTTTTCCACATCCCTAGAAGTCAAATGTCATCATAATGTGAGAGAGTTAACTTCTTCCTAAATATTCAACTTGTGCCAAAAACACTTCAACAATCCTACACGTGACTTTCAAAGACAGAGCAAACAGATTTCTCCTGTTAAAATCAGTCACCTTTGAATAGCCCATACTTAATAGACCATATCTGCATTCAAGAACTGTTATTCTGAACATTAAAGGTGAAATATCTAACCCTAAATTGTGATGTGACGTTTACCTAGATACTATTTTTTTGAAAAAACCTACTAGAAATGTGACACATATAATATAATTAAATAAAATTTAGACAAAACATTAAAATCAATGGCAAAATTGTCATGAGAAATATATTTAAAATTTTAGAGCTGAAAATTTCATTTTACTTATGAACATCAACAAGCTGCCAAAATCATCTGCACTTTTATAATTTTGTTTTAAAGATCAGGATGTGATGATGCTAAAATGATAAGCAATGTGCAGAAAAACACACAATCTGTGAAACCATTTAAATATAGATTTACCTATGTCTATTGGTATACAGCAAAGAAACACAAGGAAAAGACAACATTAAATTTCAGATAGTAGTTACCTCTAGGAAAGAGGGGAGGAAGAAAAAGGGAGAGGGGAGGTGTCCACAGGAGGCTTCAACTATATTGGTTTAAACTGGGTGATAAGTATGTGGATTTTTTAATGTATATGTCTAAGATGTTTCATAAAAAAACCACCCATGTGAATGCATCATATACATATCCACATGTACTCACTTTTTCCATTCTTTTTTTTCCCCCTTGTGCTATACATTAGTTGTAACTAATTACTAGTGCTATATATTAGGTATCATTAGTTATCCATTTTATATACAGTAGTATATGTTTGTCAATCCCAATTTCCCAATGTATCCCTCCTCCCCCTCCAGGTGTCCGTATGTTTGCTCTCTACATCTGAGTCTCTATTTCTGCTTTGTAAATAAATTCATGTATACTGTTTTCTTCTGGATTTCACGTATGTGTGTTAATATGCAATATTTGTTTTTTCTTTATGATCTACTTCATCTCTATGACAATCGCTAGGTCCATCCACATCTCTGCAAATGTGACACAAATGTACAATTCTGTTCTTTTATAACGGCTGAGTAATATTGCACTGTATATATGTATCACACATACTCACTTTTAATGGAGCTTATACATTTTGTTCTTAGAGTTATAGAAATTTGTAAGCTCTTTATTCCCTTACTTCTTGCATGGCATTTTGAAACACTGCTAAAGATCACCTTTCTGGAAGGAGCATTTCAAGTACCTGCAGGAATAAACGTGACTCTTGCGGATGCTGCGTCTGAAGAAACCCTTGCACCCATCACAGCTGGAGGCGCCATAGTGCTTTCCTGTTGCTCTGTCCCCACATATGGCACACAGACAGTTGACACCGTTGTCTGTGGTATTCATACTTGTTGTCTCTGGGACAGAACTATCTGTTAAAGAAAGAGGAGAATGCAAGTTAGCCCTGAGTATTTCTTGTAGGAATGGTCCTGCTAATTCTTCAGGGCTTCCCTGATGGCTGGGTGGTAAAGAATCAGTCTGCAATTAAGGAGACACGGGAGACTCGGGTTCGATCCCTGCGTGGGGAAGATCCCCTGGAGGAGGGCATGACAACGCACTCCAGTATTCTTGCTGGGAGAATCCCATGGATGGAGGAGCCTGGCAGGCTACAATCCACGGGGTCACCAACAGTCAGACACGACTGAGGGGACCAAGCAGGTGCATGTGCAGTAGTTATTCACGGGCATGAAACAGTCCGTTCCTCAGCTCCTGGGACGCTCCATGCCAGCGCTCACTTTTTAACCACGAGCTGCTTCTGCCAAGTCTCCATTTCAATCTCCCCACTCCTATTTCTGAGGGTTAGACTTTGGGATACCACAGGTCCCAGCCCCTCAACCATACCCTTTCCCTAGGGAAGTTCATCCAGTCCCATGTCATTAAAAATCATTGTATGATGACAAATCCCCACATCTTATCCTTAGTCCTGCTCTCTCCCATGGGTATCAGTCTGAAATACCCACATATCTACTGAATAACTTCACTTTTGAGTTTAATAAGAACTGCAAATTAATGTATCGAAAACAGAGCTCATTTTTTTTCTTCTAGAACTCATTTTCCATTCGTCTTCCCTCGTCAGTTAATGGTACCATCTGGTACCTACTGCCAATAATCTTGGTCTCTTCATTGAACTCTTTTCTTCACTGCTCATATCCAATCAACAAATCATATTTAAAATACGTATTGCATTCACAACTTTTCACCCTTTCACTATGGCCACCCTTATTCAATTAAATATAACCTTTCCCCTGGATTATTGCACCAGCTTCCTATCTAATTTCTCAAATACTTCCACCTTGGTTCCCCCACTGTTTATTGCCCCAAAGCCTCTAATATGCTCTTGGCATAAGAAATTCACATTATCTTAGTCTTCTGCATCCAATCCTTAGGTACAGAACAAGCCTACACATCTCCCCCTGGCCTGTAGAGCCCTGAGTGTAAAGGTCCCCCTTCCACCTCTCTGATCTCATTATTTCACACTATTTTTCATCCTGTTCACTAGTCTTCAGTAATGTTGCCTGTTCCCCCGCCCAAGCCTTGAAGTCTGTTCCCATCTCAGAGCCTTTACACTTACTGTTTGCTCTGCCTGAAAGGAAAGCTCTTCCTCAAGAATTTCTATGACCTGGCTATCCAGTTTATGCGCAAATTTTACATTTACTGAGAAACAGTCTGCAAACACACATAGAATCAGCTACCATCTGACCTCAAGTAGAACCCAGAACCCTGCCTATTCTTTAAACTAACCACTTCATTGTCTAAAGTTATATTATGTTTTAGTGTGCTCATTTATTACCTATCTTTCCTCACAGAATAAAAACTTCATGATGTCAGAGGACGTATCTGTCTTAGTCATCCCTCTGTCTTCCAGCTCTAGAACTATGCCTGACATAAAGTGATAGCTAATTGGTTTAAAGAAAGAGGCTTTTAAAAACATACATAGATATTTTTACTTATTTCTTAAATTAGTTAATGTTGTTTACTACACAAATGGTTGGATGGCATCACTGACTCAATGGACATGAGTTTGAGTAAGCTCTGGGAGATGGTGAAGGACAGGGAAGCCTGGCAAGCTGCAGCCCACGGGGTCCCAAAGAGCTGGACACGACAGATTAAATAACGACACATCTCTATGGGCTTCCCAAGTGGCGCTGGTGGTAATGAATCCACCTGCCAATGCAGGTGACACAAGAGATGCAGGTTTGATCCCTGGGTTGGGAAGGTCCCTTGGTGGAGGGACTGGCAATGCACTCCAGTACTCTGGCCTGTAAAATCCTGTGGACAGAGAAACCTGGCGAGCTATAGTCCATGGGGTCACAAGAGTCAGACAGGACTGACAACTGAGCACACATCTTAACACGTCTCTATGTACTCAAAAGATATTGAATATATAAGAATATATTATAAACTTTAATTGATCATAACATTATATAATAATATAAATATAATAATTCATTACTATATTCCCATTATAAAAAGATAAAAGACTGTCATGTCCCAACTACATTCTGGGAGAATATATGTATTCTACTTACTAATACTCCTGAGTTGACAAATAGTGTCATATATAACTTCATAAAACTAAAAAATATCTTCAGTGAGAATATATTTAAGGCCAATCATGTGACACTTTAGAATTTAAATGCTAGGAATTTTTCTTTTCGTAACATAAATAGAATAGGTATTAGAAATACGGCAAAAGTGTCAAGAATTGATTGCGTTCTGGAAGATTATACGGAACTACAAAAAAATATTCAACTCTTGATTCCAGTTTATTGTCATACTTACATATTACTAACAAGAAACTTACACATTAATACAAGAAAACAAGTTAGACAACACTTTAGAAATAGCCAAAAAAGTCAGTTGTTTTAGTAAATATGGTAAGTCATTCCCTATTATTTAGTGATCTATAGCCTTTAAAAAATTCATGAGTCTACTGAAGTAAATACTTTATTAAATACTTCTAGTCAAGTCTAAACATAAAGTTTCAAAATAGTGACTTCCTAATAGTTGTACTGAAAATTGATTTTAACTCCTTTGTGGTAAAATTTCATAATTCATCTTCTGAATATTTTTTAGAAATCTTCCTACTAATAAATTATTGTTGTTTATTGTTAATAACATTGCTGTCACAGTCACTGAAATTGTACACCACAGTATAACCTCAAAGTATCCTGAGTACAAGACACAATTTCAGTCCTGAGCTAAGCATACACATAAACACACACATACACACATTTTTCCAAAGCATACATAATTAGCACAGTTTAGGAATTCTAACAATTATAACTGATCTTGGACAAGATTTTACTTGAAAAATATACCTAAATTCAAAGTCAATGGTAAATTGTATTCTATTATATAAAGACATGAGCTCTAAACAAGTCATGTCTTATTTAAAGTTAAAATGTTACAGTAGATAAATACCAAGAGCTTTGTGAGGCTAAACATTAGCTTGTCAAGTACGGTTATAATATAAACCATTCTTTCTTTACATAATTGTGTTCAAGGCAAAAACTTGATAGTAATTCTAAACAGTTTCTCATCAGCAGTCATCGAGAACTAGAATAATAAAAGGAGGAAACAACCAGTAAAACTCTCCAGGATTCTAAGGAAACTTTTCTATATGTCATCTAAAATGTTGCATAGAAAATACACTTTACAGACAATCTGCCAATATAACTCACTACTGTGATTTACAATAAATAAAATAACTGCTGAAACTACTCTTTTTACCTGACTGGCCCATGACAGAATCCCAAGGCTACTTTATGACGCATAACTAAGCTTTTTCTACCTCAAATATAAAATAGCCATAGCATTATTCATTTAAATCTTGTGATGAAGGGCAAAAGCCTCAAATTTGCGGACTGAAAAAGCAAGCCCTGAATTCTCTAGCAATAAAACGCAGAGCTGCCCCCTAGGAATCTCAGTTTTCCTTCTCTCGTTATACTTACTTTTCTCTTTATCGGCAAGCAGATGAGAACTTACCATTTGAATTATACAGAATCTGCATAGTGTCAAACTCCAAAGTTGTGTAAGTTGGGTCCAAGACTTCACTGTAATTTGCCATCTCCATGTCCAGTATCGGTTCCGATACCCTCATCATTGATTTAGAAACACACATACAAGTGGCACCACAGGCCCAGACTGCGTGATGGCTGTTGGGCTTTCAATCTGTGAGTGATAATCCAAAGTTAACTGTAACTGAGTGACTTATGTGCTGCAGTGGGAGGGGCTGTAAAACTGTAAACTCCTTCAGCAGGCCATATTCTGCTTACTTCTTTTTCTTTTATGGCAAGCAATTCCTTGTGATAATGTTGGAATGCTTCATGGAATCACCTTATCTGAAGTGCTTAGTGGACTAACATGATTTCCTAAATTGATTTCCAGTAGACAATAAATGATGTCACTAAGAGGATTAAAAATAGAAAAGAGAGTATCTCCAGTTTTGAACCATCATTAGAGCTTGATTTATCCCATTTAAGTGGCTGAAACTGCATGCCACAAGTTCTGAAAAAAAAAAATGGGACTGACTTGTCATAAATTTGATGTCAAAGACTACAAGTTAACACTTACCATAAGCACTTGATAATTTCAAGTTTTCTTACCCATCCAGTAAAGCTAACTTTATGTTGAAGAAAAACAACCTTGTGATTTGAAATGACAAGGGATTTATTTATGATGCATTCTAGCAGAAGCCTGGACATAGCCCTAATATGGCCTGAAACACATTCTCTTTAACTATCAACTTATGATTCAGTGTTCCTTGAAGGTTTGTAAATGGGCATAATTAGTACAGTTGCGAGTATCTTGCAGGCTTTCAATAAATAACTGTTAGACAACCAAGAGATGTTCAGAAGCTTGCCTCGGTGTGCCACCTGCATGTGTGCTAATTTGCTTCAGTCGTGCCTGACTCTTTGTGACCCTATGGACTGTAGCCCGCCAGGCTCCTCTGTCCATGGGATTCTCCAGGCAAGAATACTGGAGTGGGCTGCCATTTCCTCCTTCAGGAGATCGTCCCAACTCAGAGACAGAACTCACATCTCTTGCATCGGCAGGCCACAGGAGAGCCCTTAGAAACTGCTTTCAGGAGACCCCTTGGAAAAGATGTGCTCGAAGCGGAATACTAGTATGCAATGAAGACAGGGAAGGAAAGAAACCATTCCTCCTTCTCCATCGTGGAGAGTCCATGGATAACACTAAAACTAAAAACTCATGAAGCAGTATGTCACTTAAAGTCACGGGCTAATAGTGGGCAAAAAAAAAAAAAGAAAGAAAAGAAAAAGGAAGGAGGCTAAAAGAAGTGCCTCTGAGAATGATGCCCACTAGGTGTTTTTGTTTGTTTTTTCCTTTTGTAGAATTCTTGGGAGAAACATTATAGAATTAGTTGATTCTTAAATCTGTGCTTCTATAACTTCAATAAAGATACAAACAACAAAAAGTCATAAATAAACAGTTATTCATGCATGAATAAGGTTTCATTTCTTTTTACTTTAAATGCCAATTACATTCTTACAATCTAAGTAAGATTATCCCTAACATGTGTGGATGTACACATTCCCATCATCAACTTTCTCACATCTAACATCTATACAGCGCCCTGTATCGTTTATGTGTACATGTGACAAGGAGAATTTAGAGAGTGGGAACGTTTAGAAGACAATATTGAAATAGTGTCACACAGAGTGAAGTAAGGCAGAAAGAGAAAAACAAATATCATATATTAATGCATATATGTGGAATCTAGAAAAATGGTATAGCTGATCTTATGTGCAAAGCAGAAATAGAGACACAGATGTAGAATCAATATATGGATACCAAAGGGGGAAATGGGGTAGGAGGAGTTGGGAGATTGAGATTGATACCTATACACTACTGAATTTATACATAAAATAGATAACTAATGAGAACATACTTTACTCAATGCACTGTGGTGACCTAAATGGGAAGGAACTCCAAAGCGGAGGGGATATATGTACATGTATGGCTGACTCATTTTGCTGTACATTAGAAACTAACACAACATTGTAAAGCACCTATGTTCCAATAAAAAGATTTTTTTAAATGAAGTTACTGGAGAGCTAAAAAAGATTATATTTTACATATATAAATATATATTTTTTATTAAAAACATATTCTGAGAATATGTTTATTAATTTTATCTTCTAAGAAAGAATTTCAGTCACATTTACATTATAAAAGAATTTTATTTTCCACATTTTAAAAAGATTACTGCAAAGTAGTATTTCTTATTCAATTTCTCAATACCATAAACCTTGTGACTATTACATCTTAGAAATTATTATATTTTTCATTTGAGAAGACCGGCTTCTGAAATTCAAAGCCATGTGAAGAACTGTGAAGAAAAGAGCAGAGCCATTTTAGCAGTCAGAGTCACTGTATCAAACAGTGATCACTGGAATAGCCCTCTTGCCTTCATAGTCTGTAGCACTCTTAATTGTGAGGATAATATTTGGGGGAGGGATAAATTTCAGGGGCTGATTTTGTTCAGAAGTTTAACTGCAGTAATTCAGTTTTTGAAGGGAACAGCATGCAAATCCTGTGGTTTTCATTTGCATGAAGTAGTTCTCATTTGTGCTGAGGCAGCACACACCTGTTGTGTTACCTGTGTAAACCCAAAGAGTGTATGGCACATTGCCCACATTCTTTCCCATGCATGCGGTGACTGACCAATACTGAGGCATGTCACCAGTGGAAGGGCACCAATAGAAGGAAAAGAGGAAAAGGAAAAGGTGGAGAACCATTCATTTATAAGACTGCAAAATACTTCAGAAAAATGTGATAAAAAGAGAAATGTGAGAACAAGGTTGTCACAGTTGATTCAGTTTCTGTTTCCAGTCGGCTCCATCCTGTGCTCCTGGGTAGCATCATCATGGATCAGGGCATGGCACTCAAAAGGGGAAGGAGCTTTAAATTCATCTCAGCACAAATCCTCAAACTTGGCTTTCAAGATGAAACCCATTTCCCATCTACATTATTGTAAATTATCTTTCTTATTTTATCAAGTAAAAACTTGAGAATTTCCAGAAGATATAGTGGATCTAAATAGAAGCGTATCTCCTCAAGTGGGGGCAGTCTTTCTCCTAATGATATTCAGATGTGGAAATTCCTACAGCATCCAGTCAGCCTCACTCTAGGGAAGGAAAGATTCTCTTTCTTTTCTTTATTTCTTCAAAGAAATTACAAAGTAGAGTAGAATTCCTCTTTATTTAAGTTCTAGAATTAGTAATTTACTGAACAATTTAATTAGTTAGACAAATTAATTGAACAGAGAATCATAAAAATGGTATATCTATAATTAATATGTATAATTGCTACTGTTTTGTTAGATAACTAACACCTTTGAGTAAAAATCCACTGTGTGGAGTTCTTTTTTTAAAATTGAAGTATAGCTGGTTTACTACATGTTCTGTTTCTGTACACAGCAAAGTAAGTTTTATATATATATTATTCAGTTATATATTATACATATTACATATATATATATATATATCCTTTTTCAGATTTTTTCCATTATGGGTTATTACAAGATATTGAATATAGTTCCCTCTCCTCTACAATAGGATCTTATTATTTATCTAATTTATATAAAGTACTGTGTATTTGTTAATCCCAAGCTCCTAATTTACCTCTTCCCACCTCCCTTTCCCCTTTGGTAACCACAAATTTGTTTTCTATGTCTGGGAATGTGTTTCTGTTTTACAAATCAGTTCATTTGTATCATTTTTTAAGAGTCCATATATAAATGAAATCCTATGATATTTGTCTTTCTCTGGTTGGCTTACATCTCTTCATATGATGATCTCTAGGTCCACCCATGTTGCTGCAAATGGTATTAGCTCCTTCTTCGTCATGGCTGAGTAATATTCCATTTTATGGATGTACCACTCTACTTTATCCATTCACCTGTCAATGGATACTTAGTTTTCTTCTGTCTTGGCTGTTGTTAACAGTGCTGCTATCATCATTAGAGCGCATTTATCTTTTCTCTCTTTTTTTTTAAAGATTTTTTGATGTGGAACATTTTTTAAGTCTTTATTGAATTTGTTACGATATTGCTTCCATTTTATGTTTTGGTCTTTTTTGGCCCCGAGCCATGTGGGATCCTAGCTCCCTACTCAGGGATTAAACCTGCACCCCCTGCATTGGAAGGCAAAGTCTTAACCATTGAACCATCAAGGAAGTCCCAAGGGTGCATATATCTTTTTGACTTAGAGTTTCTCAGGCTATATGCCCAGGAGTAAGATTGTTGGATCATGATATTTCTATTTTTAGTTTTTTAAGGGACCTCCATACCATTCTCCTTGCTGACTATACCAATTTATACTTGGATCCTTTATTATTTGTTTTTTTATAAATCCCATACACTGCCTTTGATTTCTCATTTGTTTTAAAGTGGAGAAAGAAGTCAAAGCTATTTATAAAGCAATCAGAATATGGAGGCCTTCTAGAATTTTATAGTTTTTGAAATATTTAATATATTTTGATCAACTTGCTTTTATTCACTTTCAAAGTATTTCCATTAGTGTTCATAGGGAAATTTTTTTTCTTTTTCCACTCATGTTTTGTTAGATTATGCAATATTTAACTAAATTATAGAATTAAAAAATAAGAATAAATGACACTAACATGCTAAGTAACATACAAGTAACACTTGATAACTATACAGAGTTGATGAGATGGTCAGAGGACACTACAGGACTATTCATAATAACCACAGTGGAAACAGTATAAATGTCCATCAGTGAATAAATGGGTTAAAAAAAAAAAAAGGTGTGGTATATAATGGAATACTATTCAGCCTTAAATAAGGAATGACCTGATGACACATATGACAAAATGGATGAACCTTAAAAATATTACGATAAATAAAATAAGCCCATCACAAAAAGGCAAATACTGCATGATTCCACTAATAGAAGATATCTAAAGTAGTCATCTCTGTAGATTCAAAGAGAGGAGTAGTGGTTACCTGGAGTCAACAGGACAGAGAAAGGAGTTACCAATTGATGGATTTAAAATGTTACTGAAGCAAGATCAATAAGCTCTAGAGATCTGCCATACAACACTGTAATAATGTATCACACAAGAAATCTGCCATACAACACTGTAATAATGTATCACACAACTTGAAAATTTGTTAAAAAGGTACACATTCATAATAGATGTTCTTAGCACAATAAGATCAAAAGATTTATGATGAAGAACTGAACTATAGCATGGGAAAACGACAAACCACATTAGTAAACAGAGAAATGTAAAATAAAACAATCAATAGTCTTTAAAACAAAAAAGATAACTTCTCCATAAGGAAAGTAACCTACCCTAGAAACTATCAATAATTAAGATCTTCCACAAAGGAAGTTGAGAACCTGAGTCAATACAGAGAGCTGGCTAAGTAGATATTAGTTAGATTTTTTCTTGAATTTATTTTAACATTAAATAATTTATATTTAAAAATTAATCTCTATTCTTCCATATGAAAAATCTACTTTTAAAATTCACCAGGCTTCATTCAAATATTTTTATTTGCTTAAGGAGGAGTAGGGAAGGACAATGAGGAGAATGAGAAAGAACGGAAACAAAGAGATAATGTAAAAAGAAAAGGTCACACAGAAATAATTTTAGTCATGGTTATGTTTGGATTTTTGATTATGCACCATAATCAAGCAAGTGTCACACTCTTTGATATTTTGTGTTTTCCCATTCAATACTGATTATGGCATTTTCATAATTTAGTAACTGATTTTGGGAAACATGTCACTAGGCACAATTGAACAAAATAAAATTATACAAATTAATTGTATAGAATGTAGATGCATAAAACAGTTATGGCATTCGCTTATATACTTTCATATTAAAATTCATTCATTTTCAAGAAAGGGACAGATGAAAAGCTCGCTTTTCATAATTGCTTCATCAGGCACTTCTTATGGATAAGTTCATTAAGGCTACATTTAAGTAGCTGTAAGAAAAAAAGTATTAATTTTATCCTTAGGTGATAAAGAAATAATTGTCCTTAATAAATGGGACTTATGTTACTAAACATTCAACCCAAATTTATGAGCAATTTTAAATTTACTTCTTATGGTTTAATTGGGAGAGTTATCAAATATTCATGGTAATTTCTGACAGTAATTTGTAATAACAAACATTTTCTAAAATAGAGATATACGAACTTAACCTACATGTACAAATATAAATATACATGGTAAACTATGATCTACTGAAAATTCTTTAAACAAAGGTCACTTTGCAATATCTATTTTGTACACTGAACAAAATGTTATTGTTTTTTAGGGTGATCTCATAGTTTGCAGACTAAAATGTACCTTCTTAGGCCTAGTCAGCTCAAGTACCTCAGAGAGAAAGAACATTATTTGTAGATGAAGGGTTGATTTTAAATAGCACAACTAACATTCTAGAAAAAGTTTAAAGCAACTGTTCCTTAAACTGGCATGTGAAATATGATATTTAAACTTCTTTAGAGCAACACAGCAAGAGATGAAAGTAGCATAGTATTTAAAGAAGACAACTCAATTCACTATTGACTAACTATTCAAGATAATAGCTGAAACATTTCTATCTTATCTGCAAGACTATTAAGCCTGTTAAACTGTTCTATACTTTATATTTAATTGAATCATTCCTTCAGACCATGATTTAACATAGAAAATAGGCTAATAAAAATCAAAGTTATTTTTATAAAAGAGTTTTTAAGAAAATAATTTGGAATATTAATATTAAAACATTTTATTTTAAAGTGAAAGTTGCTCAGTCATGTCTGACTCTTCGCAACCCCATGGACTATACATTCCATGGAATTCTCCAGGCCAGAATACTGGAATGGGTAGCCTTTCCCTTCTCCAGGGGCTCTTCCCAACCCAGGAATTGAACCCAGGTCTCCCACATTGCAGGCGGATTCTTTACCAGCTGAGCCACAAGGGAAGCCCTTTTATTTTAAAGTTTTGTTTAATAAAATTTGTTCTGTAAATGTATTCCTTTGAGATGATTTTTCATTACCCAAAGTACTATACTGATCCCAAAAGTACATTAATCATTTTTTTTTGTTTCCATGTTCCACTTTTCCAAGTATCAAGATCACTAAAAGTTACATGAAGAATAGCAACCCAAATCAACCCAGTCTATTTTTCAATGTAAACAAGAAGCAAAGAGGAGAATGCTACCCAATAAAATGTCTTATTAATTCAAAGCAAAGCCACCTTTTGTGTCTCAAAAAAAGTCAATTAAAACATCATTATTTTCCTTGCTGCCACTGTCTTAACCTAACCATCATTCCTTTTCTGAAATATAAATCTTGTCTCTTATCATTTCTGGATGAGGATGAGGGAAAACAAACATACCTAAAAATTAAAACAAATCAAAATACGTATTTTAATCTTCAAAGTAAGTTGCTATCACTGACCTGCAAAGAAAGAAGTTTGAAATGGGATGGGATTTTAGGTTTCAAAGAGCTTAATAAGTCTTTTCTTAAAGCTCAGACTATATATAATTTTTAGATAACCAAAAAAAATTTTCCGTGTCTTTTTTTTTCCCCCTACTTTGATCCAGCTAATGGTCATGCAATGACCAGAAAAACCATATACCTCATTAGATATTTTAAACCAAAGTCATTACCAACATTAAAAATATATATTATTATTATTGATATGTACTCCTAACTTAGAATTGCTGGACAACATTTAAAATTAAACTGAACGTTCATAAATCTTGCTTACAAAGTTTTCTAATTCCCTTTAAACAATTAAATGATTCCATAGCTCACTGCTCAAGTCATAGTTTTCCAATTCCTGAAGGAAACAATTTTAAACCCTTATTTTAGATCCACCTTCAATCTGATCAATGCAAATAACTCACATCACTACTAAAAAAATGTTAAATAAGTAAATTAGAGAAAGATACACAGCGCCTTGTTAATAGGTGAATTAAGTTACAAATATATTATCATTTTTATAATCTTCACAGCTTATGTCAGCTATTCATTTTTTTCCTATTTGCTCATTAAAACATCATATTTTTATTTAAAACTAGTTACACAATAAATGTAAAACCCGAAACTAAAGGAGAGTGAAAACTGGTATCATATTTAAATTAGTTGCTGTTAGGATAGACAAAAGGAGGACTGCATAGCTGAGACCTAAATGTAACCAAGAACATACTCTGAGTAAAAGCTTAGAGGTTATATGAGAAATCTGCATATATTAAACCTACCTTCAAGGTCAGTTGCCTTGTGATTCAAAACAGACTCTCCTTTTCAGAAGATAAGGAGCTGATTATTACTAAATTATTAACTGGAATATAGATTATGCTAGTTAGGAAAATTTTAAAAATCAGTCTGGCTATAAGGAACATGTTAGGATTTGACAGCCACTGTTCTGCACTTGCTTTTTACAATCGGCATTATCATTGTTGCCACTGCAAACTCAGCAAAGTCAGTCAGAATATTTAAGATAGTGGTGGCACTCTGATACCAAAGATGCTGCATTAGGCAAAATGATTGGGAGAAAGTTATCAGTTTGGGCCAGTACCTATCTCACATATGTTCTAAAGAGGTATAATGTTTAATAAAAATAGCAGTAGCTCTACTACGCTGAGTACACTGTTAAACTTGAATATTTTGAATAAATATATTATATTGACAGTAAACTTATACATCTGGGAGCCCAATGCATACATACTTACACATACACATACATAAGAATTTTACTGTTTCTTCATTTAAAAAATGCAGTAATAGATTATGTGGGTGTGTGGGCTCAGTTGGGTCTGACTCTTTGCCACCCTATGGACTGTAGTCCGCCAGGCTTCTCTGTCCATGGAATTTCCCAGGCAAGAATACTGAAACGGGTTGGGTTGGCATTTCCTCCTCCAGGGGATCTTCCCCACCCGAGGATCAAACCCACATCTCCTGTGTCTCTTTCACTGCAGGCAGATTCTTTACCACTAAGCCAATGGGAAGCCCCATAATAGATTATATGCACAGTCATAGCATCAAGAATCACTCAACATTTCTCCTTAAAGCTTGTTTATATACAAAGGGAGAACAACAACAACGTATTAATGTGATATTTGATTTAGATAAAACTAATTAAGATTTTGCATCTCTATTTAATATAGTTTGGTATTTGGTCAACTCAACTGAAATGTTAAATATTTTACCATGTTTTATGTAAACTTCCTTTTGAAAAAAGCAATATTGAATTTTTTAAAAAACACCAAAATGAAGTATATCTTTTGGAATAAAAATACAGACAACCAAAATGATATTAAAAGCAAACAGATATTAATTTATTTTGAACCAAACATCATAGGTAAAGTCATGGCTTTTAGCAATGTGCTAATTTTCAAAATTGAAGTATCAGAAGCTATCATCACTCAAGTAATTTGGAATTGCTTAATATATTAGACCAGTGATTCACAAATCCTACTGTATATTAGAATCATCTGGGGAATTTTTAAAGATCCCAAGGCTAAAATTGTATCAGATACCAGTTACATTAGAACATCCAGGGTGGGAGTCAGGTATCAGTGTGTTAAAAGCTTTAGGAGATTCAATGTGCAGTAAACACACATTTGTCCATTTTTGCTGAGCCAGCCTCCAAGTGTTTATGAGTTATTTTGTTGTTGTTGTTGCTACAGGAAATTATATATTAACTTTCCAATTCTAGGGCCCTAAAAGTAAAAACCCCATTTCCAAATCTTTAATTAAAAAATAAACAAACAAAAAACCCCTAAAAAACTGTAAGCCAGTAATTGCATTGTGATTTCGGGTTATAATAGTAAATGAAATGCTTGTTCAGCCAGGCAGTGTTACATTCACTTTGTTGTTGTTGCTGTTGAGCCCCTAAGTCATGTCCGACTCTTTGTGACCCCATGGACTGTAGCCCACCAGTCTCTTCTGTCCATGGGATTCTCCAGGCAAGAATACTGGAGAATCTTGCCATTTCCTTCTCCAGGGGATTTTCCCAGCCCAAGGATCAAACCCACATCTCCTGTACTGGCAGGTGGATTCTTCACCACTGAGCCACCAGGGAAGTTATATTCACATTAATCACAGCAATTTAATTTAAAAAATATGCATTATGATAACAGATAATACTTTTCTAACTGCTCTCCCTTCGGTCATAGTAGAAAAGAGAAAAAAGAAAAGAAAAAACAACTTAAGTCAGGAAATGGACCTCTAGAAAAGTTTAGGTTAGTCATGAATGTGTAGAATTCAAATAAATTCAATACATATTTGTATCAAAATGCTAGGGGGAAAAATATTATGTCTTACTTAAGTGTTAAGAACTTAGAATAATTTTTATAGCATTACTACTATTTTTAAAATGAAATGAGTAAAAATAAACACCAAGTAAAACCAAGTAAATATATATATATGGTAAAACTGTGTGGTAATCAATCTGTATTTTCATGGAAATAAAGCTTACACAATTTTGAGGGTTCTTAAGAAAGAACTGGGTCAGGAAGATCCCCTGGAGAAGGGATAGGCTACCCACTCCAGTATTCTTGGGCTTCCCCTGAGACTCAGCTGGTAAAGAATCTGCCTGCAATGTAGGAGACCAGGGTTCAGTTCCTGGGTTGGGAAGATCCCCTGGAGAAGGGAAAGACTACCCATTTCAGTATCCTGGCCTGGACTGTATAATCCATGGAGTTGCAGAGTCAGACATGAAAGAGCGGCTTTCACTTTCATGGAAGAACAAATTACTAGACACAGTGCCCTAACCAGGGCTTTAGAAGGGGCTCAGGCAACTGATGAGTCTTAAAATTTAAGTTTCATTAGCTTCACCTGAAATCTACCTCTGAGTTACCAAATACTGGTTTTATTTAAAATTCTGTTATCCTGATTCCATCTTTACCTGTGCGGCAACTCCTTTTTGTCCTTCTTCATCCATCTCATAAATGCTCATTCTTTATCTTGTTGCTATTTTCTTTTGGAATATCATGCATTTAAAATTACTATCACTATTTAGAAACACAAATCCAAATTTTTATTATAGCAATTAGTCCATTGCAAAATGTAATTTTATGTCCCCAATTTCTGATTAACCCTTTTCTTTCTGGAATTCATTTTTGTCATATACAGTAAAACCTCACTGCAATAATGTAATAAGTAAAAGCTGTTCAGTCATGTCCAACTCTGCAACCCTAAGGACTATACAGTCCATGGAATTCTCCAAGCCAGAAGCAGGAACCAAAAAGAGCCAGAATTACTGGTTTCTGATCACTTAAATCAGCCTAAGTTTTAAAGAAATGTCTTGGTAATCTTTTAACTAAATTTCATATTCTCTTCATATGGACTTTAGGAAAGTTTTTTTTTTTTAGGTTATTGAATCTCTTTAGTCTAAAATATTTGCAATAGTTCATTAGTTACATCTGCCTTCTTAAAACTACTTTCTACCAGCTTGCTGGTATATTCAACATACCCAAACTAAGCTTTACATAGATACTTTCCACTTTTTCATTTGTTGTTCATTATTAGGGTCCAATATATTGGAAAATTAGTATATTATACATCTAGCAGGGAAGTCAATGTGTCTGTATGAATGAGGAAAGAAGAAAATGAACTCAATGATTAAAATTTTTTCTACATGAAGTCATTGCAGCAACAGGGAGTTCTTAGATAGTCTATGTGATAATGATAGAATGTTCAAATGCCTTGATTATAGAAATTGAATTAGAATCTAGGTAAAGCGTGAAGGATAAGAAATTCATTATCCTGTGGTTTCAAGGATTATTCCCTTGTATTATCTACAGAGAGCAGAGATTTCAAAAGAAGCCTTTCTGGTTCCAAAAACTTTGCTTCTTCTCTTACTCACTGTTTGGTGGTATGTTTCAACTCACTTTGTTAAGACAAATAACCAAATTCCAGTGAAAGTATTTATATTACATAGGCATGACATAATTCTATATTTACACTAACTTGTATGAAATACTGCTTCACCAAAATTTAGGTGGCATATTAAGAAAGTAACCAAGCTTACAGCAATGGTCCTCCGTGAAGGGTAATTTCCCCTCAGCATAGAAATTTACAAATGTCTGGAGATCTTTTTGGTTGTGACAACTAAGAAACAGTGGAAATGCTGATATATAGTGGGTACAGGCCAGGAATGCTATAAACATAGTGATTATCTATGTCAAATATCAATAACGCTCTGACTGAGAAACTTTGACCTACATATAGTAGACTTAGTTCATGTGCCCTCACTTAAAATTAAACATATTTTAAATGAGAATCAATTGTGAAAATATTCATTCTTTTTGAAAATTATAAGGCTCAATTGTGATAACATGCTTTAGCCTTTTGGAGATTATAAAGAACCGCTTAATCTTTACTTACTTAAAACTTTATTTATTGAAATGTTTTTATAAAAATAATGTTCATCAAATATATTCTGGTATAATCTAAGCATGCAGACACAATCTTTTATACTTCACAATAACCCCAGTATCTCCACAGTCAACTGATAATACGCACATTTTAAAAAGTTTGTTTAATTAATGAACTAATATACTAGTATAACAACTGTAATTCCTGGGGCAGAATCTTTTACTCAGGATAAAATGAAATTAGTGAAAATTAATACCAAGGAGAAAAAAACTGGGCTTCCCAGGTGGCCTAGTGGTAAAGAATCTGCCTGCCAATGCAGGAGACACAGGTCTGATCAAACCCAGGTCTCCTGTATTGTAGGCAGATTCTTTATCTTCTGAGCCACCAAGGAAGAATCCAACACATATAATAATAAAAGGGTCAATTTTCAAGAAGGCATAACAATTCTAAATATATAAGTTCTAAAAGATCTCCAAAACACGTAAGGCAAAATTCATAAATCTGAAAAAAGAAATAGCTAAATCCACAACACTCCTCTCAGTAACTTATTGAACACGGGACATCAGCTTAATAAAACATAGATGACTTAAACAACATAATCAACCAACTATCTAATTGAATTTATTGAATATACTCCCATCCAACATCAGTGGAAAACACATTCTTTTCAAGTGCACATGGAGTATTCACCAGGATGGACAATTTTCTGGATCACAAAATAAACTTTAACACATCTAGAGAGTAGAAATCATACAGAGCATGCTTTAGAAATATAACAGAATTAAACTAGAAATCAATCATAGAAAGATACCTGGAAGGAATACTCTATAATGTTTGGAAATTAAGCAACACATTCCTAAATAACCCAAGGTCAAAAAAGAAGGCGTAAGGAAAAAAAAATTTTTGAACTATGAAAATACAACATATCAAAACTGTGGAATAAAGCTAAGGTAGAACTTCAAGGAAAGTTTATGATATTAAGTGCTTATATTAGAAAAGAAGAAAGATCCAAAATCAGTAACCCTAGTCTCCATTTCGATATTGAGAAACTAAAAACTGCAGAAAAAAGATCAAAGTTCAAACAAACAAAAGCAATGAAATAAGAAAGGTGCAAGAAGTCATAGAGTTCTAGAATCCAGGCAGTATGGCTCTAGAATCTGTATGTTTAACTAGAACTGGAACACTGAAAAGATCAGTAAACAAAGTTATACATAAACACATAAGCATGAACTAAGATAAATTAACTAAAGTAATAACCAGCAGTAACATTTAAGTTAAGAAGGAGGCAATCCTTAAAGAATTTTAAAGGCTTACACAATTTAGATGATAGGCACATTTATTAATTTCAAACTTAAGTCGAGTAAATAAGTTGTCCTTAATTTAATAAGAAAAATAATATAAATATAATAATAATATTTACAGGAAACTAAGGTTAAAAAGTAGGGAATAGTGGAATAAAAAGTAATTAATCAAAAAGAAAGCAGAAATAATTTGGAATAAAAGACTAAACAATCACAAAATACAATAATATGTATATGTAATCATTATAAATGTCAGTCATTTATAGAAAATCCACAAGTTGATAAATTTGCTAAAACAAACAGTAACAAAATTTTGCTTTAAGCTGTCTAAAAGAGGCAATTCTAATCACAGAAAATTTGAAAGTGAAAGAATGAAAAAATATAGTAGGCCAATAAGACAAAAAAGAGGGCTATGCTAATATTAAATAAGAGGCAATTTAAGAGGGAAAAAAAGGCATTATGAAGATGAAAGAGGACACTATGTAATAGTAAAATGCTATAATTCATCAAGAAGATGCAAAATTTCTAAGCCTATATAGAGTTAATGGCATAGTCTAGAATATATAAGGCAAAAGGAGCAAGAAATAATTATAAAATATTATATATGAATCATTTTGCAATTGATAGATGAAGCAGGAAAAGTTTAACAAACTAATGGATGTGCATAAAGAGAAGTCATCATCCAACCATTAAAAATGTGCATTCCTGTCATTCATTCATGAATGTTTATAAAATTTACCATATAAAAAGTATTAAAAATAAAAGTTATATTAAATAGATCCTATTTCCTGAGAAACATGCAATAAAATTAGATATCAGAAACATAGAAATAATAAAGAAAACCTCACTTTATTTCAGAAATTTAAAAAATATTCTAAATAACTCAGGATTTGAGTTCAATATTATGAAGCAAATAAGGGGAGGATATCTACTTCATATGAAACTAAGCTATAGTCAGGGGATAATTTAGAGCTTTGGTGTCCCATTTAAAAAGTCAGAAAACAAACAGCTGGAAAAAAATTAGTAATATTAAATAGTGAAAAGAAGCTTCTATTGCTATTAAAATAAAACAAAGATTAAACAAATAGGTTCAAAACAGTCGTTTGTTTTTTGAGTAGATACTAAGCTGGAAATGAACATCTGCCAAGTCTTATGAAGAAAAAAGAAAAGACACAAAGTATATTAGGAACTAAAGAAAGGAATAAAGTAGTTACACCAGATATTTTAAAATAATATGTGAACACTGTGAACAATTTTATGGTCTTGATCAGAAAATCTAGACCATACAGGCATTTTCCTAAACAAATTCAACTTAGTAAATTTGTTCAGAGGAAATAGAAAAGCTGAATAAAGTCATTATTATCTTTAAAATTATATCAATTTATTAAAATCCACAAATAATAAAACTTCAGACACCAGAACTTTTTCAAGGAAATTATGTCAAACACTTAAAAGGCACAAAAACTCAATGTTTAATACACTATTTTCGAACATATATAAAGACCTTCTACTAATACATTCTTAATTCTGAAATCAGGCAACAACAGGTTACTAAATATAATTCTTAAATAAAACTTAGCAAATTAAATCAGGCAGCGTAAAATAATACAGTAAAATATGACCAGATTGCATATACAAGTAAGTCTCCTACATACTAACCTTCAAGTTTGAATTTTCAAAGATGCAAATGTGCATCTGGCTCCAGCAAGAACCAGAACCTGTGCCATGAACACCAGACATGCGTGACATTACAGCTTGCTCTTGTCTCCTACCCCTGATGATGCCTCAGCTCTGTCATCCCCCACATATTCTCTCTCCCCTGTCAGTAACTCTTCTTGCCTGTTCACCAGTTGCAGTCCCTGTATGTCAGCTTTCTACTGTAGTGTAAGATTATATTATACTGTGTAAGTGAAAGATTATACTGTAAGATTAAAATTTTTCATTTTTTGTTTTTTTAATCTATTATTTGTATGAAAAGTATCATAAGCCTATTACAGTACAGTACTATATAGTCAATTGTATTAGTTGACTATTGAACTAAATTTTTGGACTTATGAACAAACTGGATTTACAAATGTGGTCTCAGAATGGAACTCATTCATATGTAGTGGACTTACTGTTAATATTTGAAAATCTATTGATGTTATTCTAATTTAATTTGAAGATTAAATTGATAAAGATTGTAAAGTAGAAGTCGTTTAATAATATGCAATATTCATAAACAATAAAAGGTCTTAAACTACAAATACTAGTCAACTTTTAAAATAAAAAGTTTACATCAAATATTATTCTTAACAGTTATTAAGACCATTGCTTTTAAATTCATGAAAGAGATGAGATGGCAACTATCATTGCTTTTTCTTAAATTAGAGGATGATTGCTTTACAATATTGTGTTGGTGTCTGCGGTACAACAACATGAAAGTGAAAGTGAAAGTTGCTTAGTCATGTCTGCCTCTTTGCGACCCCATGGACTATACAGTTTATAGAATTCTCCTGGCCAGAATACTGGAATGGGTAGCCTTTTCCTTCTCCAGGGGATCTACCCAACCCTAGAATCAAACCCAGGTCTCCTACATTGCAGGTGGATTCTTTACCAGCTGAGCCACAAGGGAAACCCAAGAATACTGGAGTGGGTAGCCAGCCTATCCCTTCTACAGCAGGTCTTCCCGACCGGAGAATCCAACCAGGGTCTCCTGCATTGCAGGTGGATTCTTTACCAACTGAGCTATCAATCAGCTATAAATATACATATATCCTTTCCCTTTTTACTCCCCCCACCCCTCCCCTCTAGGCTATCAGGAGCACCAAGCTGGGCTCCCGGTGTTGTGCAGCAGTATCTCACTAGCCATCTGTTTCACACATGGTAGTGTACATATGTCAGTGTTCCTCTCTTAGTTCGTCCCACCCTCTCCTTCCCCTGCTGTGTCCAGAAGTCCACTCCCTATATCTGCATCTCTACTCCTGCCCTGCAAATAGGTTCACGAGTACCATTTATCTAGACACCATATGTATGTGTTCAGTTCAGTTCAGTTCAGTCGCTCAGTCATGTCCGACTCTTTGCGACCCCATGAATCGCAGCACACCAGGCCTCCCTGTCCATCACCATCTCCCGGAGTTCACTCAGACCCACATCCATCGAGTCCATGATTCCATCCAGCCATCTCATCCTCGGTCGTCCCCTTCTCCTCCTGCCCCCATTCCCTCCCAGCATCAGAGTCTTTTCCAATGAGTCAACTCTTTGCATGAGGTGGAATATGATATTTACTTTTATCTTTCTGACTTACTTTACTCCGTATATCAGGCTTTAGGTTCATCCACCTCACAACTGACTCATTCATTACTTTAAATGGCTGATATGTACCAAAACTTCTTTATCCCTTCATTTATCAATGGATATCTCGGTTGCTTCCATGTCCTGACTATTACAAATTGAGCTGCTATGAACATGGGGGACATGTGTCTTTTTCAATTATGGTCTTCTCAGGGTATATGACCAGTGGTAGAATTGCACCTCTGATATCTCTTATATTGGCAAGAATATTGGTTCCTTACCATTAGTACAACCTGGGAAGCCCACATGGCAGTTTTATTACCAGTTTTTAAAGAAATCTCCATACTGTTCTCCATAGTGGCTATATCAAGATCATTGCTTTTATTTGATCTTGTACTAGAGGCTCTAACCAGGAGAGGAATATAAGAAAAAATACCATAAAAAAGTCCAATCAACTTATGTCCAAATAGAAAACCCAAAAGAATTTATAAGTACATTATTACTTTTAATACAGTCATTCAAAAAGTTTGCTTATACAAGTATTAATTGTATTATATATACTATACTGGCAAAAACTGATAAAAGAAAAAAAATATTGGATTCTGAAAGAAAAAATTCTCATGTACCAGAGCAACAAAGATGTTAATGAACTTAAGAATGATGAGAGAATATTATAAAACTTTAGAAACTTATTAAAGAAATGGAGACATATACCATGTTCATGGATATGAACACTACTCAAGTTAATCTACAACTTTAAGAAACTTCAACACAACTTTCACCCATAGCCAATGCGATTTTCACTGTATTTATACAAATGATTATGCAATAAATGTAGAAGAGGAAAAGGTCCAAGAAAGCCCAGATATTTGAAGAAGTAGAAGGGACATCTCCAATTAAACATAAAGGCATACTTGCATATTAAAAAGGGCATGTATGATATTATTACAGAAGTCAACATACAAGTAGAAGAGAATAAAACCCTGAAATGAGAGCTATGTCTGAATGAGAAGTTGATATCTGAATGCCATTCTGGACCAATGGGTAAATGATGGATTATTTAATAAATGATCCTAAGACAACTAATTATACCTATGGAAATCATACAGTCAAATCCCAAACACAAAATATATATAAAATAGATAAATGACTTAAATATGAAAGCAAATCTTTTAGAAAAATAAGAAACAGTAATATCAAATAAAGGACAGAAATGGTAGGGACCTAACTGGAGCAGAAGATATTAAGAAGAGGTGGTAAGAATACACAGAAGAACTGTATAAAATAGATCTTCACGACCAGATAATCACGATGGTGTGATCACTCACCTAGAGCCACACATCCTGAAATGTGAAGTCAACTGGGCCTTAGGAAGCATCACTACGAACAAAGCTAGTGGAGGTGATGGAATTCCAGTTGAGCTATTTCAAATCCTGAAAGATGATGCTGTGAAAGTGCTGCACTCAATATGCAAGCAAATTTGGAAAACTCAGCAGTGGCCACAGGACAGGAAAAGGTCAGTTTTCATTCCAATCCCTAAGAAAGGCAATGCCAAAGAATGCTCAAACTACTGCACAATTGCACTCATTGCACTCATCTCACATGCTAGTAAAGTAATGCTTAAAATTCTCCAAGCCAGACTTCAGCAATATGTGAACCATGAACTTCCAGATGTTCAAGCTGGTTTTAGAAAAGGCAGAGGAACCAGAGATCAAATTGCCAACATCCGTTGGATCATCCAAAGAGCAAGAGAGTTCCAGAAAAACATCTATTTCTGCTTTATTGACTATGTCAAAGCTTTTGACTGTGTGGATCACAATAAACTGTGGAAAATTCTGAGAGAGATGGGAATACCAGACCACCTGACCTGCTTCTTGAGAAATCTGTATGCAGGTCAGGAAGCAACAGTTAGAACTGGACATGGAACAACCGACTGGTTCCAAATAGGAAAAGGAGTATGTCAAGGCTGTGTATTATCATGCTGCTTATTTAACTTATAGCAGAGTACATCATGAGAAATGCTGGGCTGGAAGAATCACAAGCTGGAATCAAACAGCTAGGAGAAATATCAATAACCTCAGATATGCAGATAACACCACCCTTATGGCAAAAAGTGAAGAGGGACTAAAAAGCCTCTTGACGAAAGTGAAAGAAGAGAGTGAAAAAGTTGGCTTAAAGCTCAACAATCAGAGAATGAAGATCATGGCATCGGGTCCCATCACTTCATGGGAAATATATGGGGAAACAGTGGAAACAATGGCTGACTCTATTTTTCTGGACTCCAAAATCACTGCAGACGGTGATTGCAACCATGAAATTAAAAGACACTTACTCCTTGAAAGGAAAGTTATGACCAACTTAGACAGCATATTAAAAAGCAGAGTCATTACTTTGCCAACAAAGGTCCCTCTAGTCAAGGCTATGATTTTTCCAGTGGTCATGTACGGATGTGGGAGTTGGATTATAAAGAAAGCTGAGTGCTGAAGAATTGATGCTTTTGAGCTGTGATGTTGGAGACGACTCCTGAGAGTCCCATGGACTGCAAGGAGATCCACCCAGTCCATCCTAAAGGAGATCAGTCCTGGGTGTTCATTGGAAGGACTGATGTTGAATGAAACTCCAATATTTAGGCCACCTGATACGAAGAGCTGGCTCATTGGAAAAGATCCTGATGCTGGGAAAGACTGAGGGCAGGAGGAGAAGGGACGACAGAGGATGAGATGGCTGGATGGCATCACCGACTCAATGGACATGGGTTTGGGTGAACTCCGGGAGTTGATGATGGACGGGAGGCCTGGCGTGCTGCGGTCATGGGGTCCAAAGAGTCAGACATGATTGAGTGACTGAACTGAACTGAGCTGATTGTTAAATATGTTTATTGTCTCAGCATAGGAAATGGAATCATAATAAAAGATTTAAAAAAACACAAACCACAAAAAAATATTGATACATCTGATTATATTAAATTAAAAAAAACTTTTTGTTTGTTTTATAATATCAAAAGATATCATAAGCAAAGCAAAAAGACAAAGTGCTAACTGGAGGAAATATTAAACAGCAATATAAAATGATGATTATGTGAAAATATAAGAATACTGTGAGGAAGTATTAATTTCAAAATTATATTTAGTACATAGACTTCAATTATATAAAACACACACACAAATACACACATTTAGATGACAGATGCAGATAGATGAGAAACAGGAAAAGAGAGACTCACACAGAAAGAAAGAGAGATAACTCACTAATGGGCCTTATCTTTCAACTTTATCTTGCCACCATTTCCAAATGAATCATCATAATACATGTCAATGTATCAGTGTCTTATGGTATCACTGTATGTTAGACAATAGAATGTTCAGGGTTTTCACCCTTAACCTCAATTGCTGAATTCCTGTTAAACTACCCAAACCTGACTAAATACCTCTACTTAACCATTGCCCACATATGGTACCCAGAGTGACTCCCAAACTTTGGCGCTTTTTACTTCTTTCTCATGTAGCTTCAATCCTTTGCTCCTTCTCTCTCTCCCATCTTCTCATCTACTCAATAATCAATTCTTGCCACATCAATTTCACTTTTATCCTTTTTCAAAATGGATGCTTTACTCTGTTTATCATATCAAAATTAACTTTAGAATCCTTTTGACAAACTTTTCTCAAACTATTAATTAATTCAAAAGCTTATGAATTATTTACTTAGGTTCATTTTCTTACTCGGGAACCTGGCAGTTCCACTTATTCCTTTTTGTTTTCTTTTAAATCACTTAAATTTATAATTACCTTGAAATTGACATACCTCTGCTTACAATTATTTCCAAACATCATGTATTTTCAAAAATATATAATAATTTTGATGGAATTAGTTAATACATTTTGAATCTGTTTTGTAACTTTATTATAAATATTAGTTTTGTAAAATATATTCTTTCTAAAGAGAATAATAATGCTTTCCATCACCACTTCCCATTTAATTATAAAGCTCATATAAGCTTGATTGAAAAAAAAGCAGTTTATAGTGTAAATAAATGACAATTTATAAGTCAGTTCTTCCCCTTCTCAGTGTCAGTCTCCACTGATAGGGATACAGACACTGTAACAAGTAGGAAGGTAAGTAAATAAGTTATATTAAAAATACATTATTACCTATCTATAATTTCTATATATGATATATACAGAAATATATACAAAATCTGTTTCACAAACATTCATACATAAAATATACATACACATGTAAAATTTTCTATACACATAACCTTTCAAATGCCTATAGAAATTTTCAGCCCAAATAAAACTGTAGTGGTCAACCATTAGGACATGAATATTATTCTACCTTTATATATGGAGATCTATCTCAATTTTAGTCACTGCCTGAAATATATACATATATATATATATATATGTTTGTTTGTTTGTTTGTTTGTTTGGTCAAAAGACATTTCAGTGGTTTCCACCTAGATCACAAGAATTTGGAATGGGGAAGTAAACCTTACAGATTATCTTTTGGTTTTATATAGGAGAAAAAAAATGGAATTTAGAAACAGCCAGTACGTAAACAACATATCTGGGGCTTGCCTGGTGGCTCAGAGGGTGAAAAATGTGCCTGCAATGCAGGATACTCAGTGTCAATCCTTGGGTCAGGAAGATCCCCCAGAGAAGGAAATGGCAACCCACTCCAGTATTCTTGCCTGGAGAACTCCATGGACAAAGCAGCCTGGCAGGCTATACAGTCCATGCGGCCACAAAGAGTCGGACATGACTGAGTGACTAACACTTTCACTTTCAAACAACATATTCAGAAAATATTTAGGAATGGTAATTAACTGGTAGTGAACCAGTTCAATCATGAAATCTACTAAGCTGTGAATTAGAAAGAAGGTCAAAGGGAATGATATTCTATTAATCAAGGCACACTGCCTTGTAGGAACTAAGGAATACAAGAATGAGGTTGTTAATTATTTTCTCTGATTAGGTAACCTATTTCTCCTCATGTGCATTTAAATATTAATCAGAGATTCACTTCAGTACAGGATTGTTCAAAAGGATAAAATGAGGGAAGAGTTCAAGTATAAGATAAAGAGCCACTTAAAGAGGATGATAAGAGTCACCTGCTTGCTAAACCTAGCATTTAATAATTACTAAAGCTCCTTGTAAACTTTATGATAGATTTCATTTTTGCTGTCTTATAAACAGAACTTTTATGTTAGTGAAATTAGTTTAGTGTTTGACTTTCAAACTCTTATAAAAAATTATTAAATCTTCTACTTTGAAACCTATTGTTACTTAAGTTTTAGGCTCCACAGTTTCTAATATACTAGAAGATTAGTATGCAATGGTAGAAAGAACAGGTACAATTCTCCATGATAAATGTCTGATCTTCAATTTACATAATCACTTTTAAAAGCACATCCAGGTTTTTAACATACAAAACAGTTTCTTTTCATTAAGAGATAAAGTCACTAAACTAACCAATTTTAAAATGGCAATTTTTTCTCCAAGAATCTTAAACTCTGAAGATGTCTTTCCCGAATCAAAAAAATTAATTAGAATGGACTGTGTTAGTTATTACAAGCAGACTGTCAAGGGTCATTCCACTTAAATCATTGAGTAGTAAGCTGAGTTAATTATTCAGAGTCCTTGTATGTACAAAATATTTAAAATGTAACTGAGAGTTAAATGGATTCATCACATTCTTTCTCAGATGATTTTTTTAAAGTAGATGAAAAAGTTGCAAGAACTCACAGATATATATATTAATATTTGCAGCTCATATTATGTGCTTTTTGTAACTCATATTAAGGAAATTGCAAATATTCACACAATATAGCTATCTCTAGTGTAAAGGCACACTTGTATTTGCATATAAGAGACAGGACAGTGAAAAGGACTCAAAAAGATTGCCAGACAAATGTTTTTAAATTGTATGTTGATAGTTTGCTTTATCTTTGTCCATAATTTAGTAAATAAATATAATTTCAAAACACTAGGGTTTTGAGTTTCAAACTTTTGAGAACTTTGTTCTGTTTATCTTGTGCTTGAAAAGGATTAAAGAATAAGATAGGGAGAAAATCCAACTCAGTGTAGACCACAAACAATCTTACATTCACTTGGAAATTCCAAAGGGGTATTTGAAGGCAAGAAATGAACAGTATTAATGAATAAGCATGCACAGCCAGTATGGAGGCTAATTCTTCATTTGCAGTTGAGGAAACAAAGAGGTTAAATGACTTCTCAAAGATTCACCAACAAGTTAGCAGAAGTATCAGATTTACAAATCAGTAACTAAATCAAACATTTAGTGGGTAAAAATCCATGCCCGCACTTAAAAACTAACGTATTTTCAGAGAATATCAGCATAGAAAAACACAGACTATTTCTCTCTAAATCACCAATAAACTATTTATAAAATCCTCTGAGAAGAAAAATCTTTTCCTAGTGATAGTCATAAAAATTGTCGAGTTGAATGTATCCCAGATTCTGGTAGAATTTTCTATAACTACTTACATGAGTGAGGGGATATCTACCCTCCTTTTCACTCATGGATCACCAAATATACCAGTTATAATTCAAACTCACCAGTTATAATTCAAATTCAAATTCTAGAGTCAGATAGATAAGAGGCTCAAACTAGTTTCTGTTGTTCATAATTCACTCAATAAGATCCCAGAGTACTTATATACAAACAAGAGATCAAGTTAATTTATAATAAAAACATCATGAACATAATAAATCATTTAAGTGGAACATAAATATACAATTTAGACAAAGGGAAATATAAATAGAATACCAACATATGGGAAAATATCTACATTTGGTAATAACCAAAGGGCTTCCCTGGTGGCTCAGATGGTAGAGTGCGCCTGTGCAGGAGACCTGGGTTCAATTCCTGGGTTGGGAAGATCCCTTGGAGAAGGAAATGGCAATCCACTCCACCATTCCTGCCTGGGAAATCCCATGGATGGAGGAGCCTGGCAGGCTACAGTCCATGGGGTCGCAAAGAATAGGATATAACTGAGTGACTAACACTTGTACTTTTACTTTTCAAAGGACATTCATTCATTTTAAGACATAATTTTATGCCTAGGAAGTTCATTTCATAAATGATAATGTTATATATATAACATTATATATAATATATATCAGAGAAGACAATGGCACCCCACTCCAGTACTCTTGCCTGGAAAATTCCATGGGCGGAGGAGCCTGGTAGGCTACAGTACATGGGGTCGCAAAGAGTCAGACACGACTTCACTTTCACTTTTCATTTTCATGCATTGGAGAAGGAAATGGCAACCCACTCCAGTGTTCTCACCTGGAGAATCCCAGGGATGGGGGAGCCTGGTAGGCCGCCATCTATGGGGTCACACAGAGTCGGACACAACTGAAGCGACTTAGCATTAGCATAATATATATAACATATATATTATATATAATGTTAACATTATATACTGCAGATAACTGATATCATTCATATAATGCTGATAACAATATAAATTGCCCTCCTCTAAGTGTATATATACATATATGAATATGTATATATCAAGAGCTATTAAAATGCTTGTAAATTTTGACCTAGCTCTAAATTTTGGCCAGTTCAAAGATGTCTTTCTTGAGATTTAATACACAGAGAGGCACTGTAAAAGCAGAAACACTACTGTTTAATATAAATAGTAAAACTCTGTTTTCTTTCCTGATCATGCCCAGAATTTTACTGACTTTTAGGATTATGAGGGCAACTTTAGGCATATGTATTCTGAAAATAGTCTACAGTGATTCCTAGGTCCTTAGATCACCTAGAACTTTGTGTTTACTGACTTTAAACTAGTTTTCATCTATAGCAGAGGATTATAACTTGTGATGACATCATTTTCTCATATGCGGCATACTCCCATGGGCGCACCCTGAGTTGTCAACAATTCATTATGACTGAAAGCAACACCACCCCTTTCCTACTCAAAAAATCATTTCACAATTCAAGAGAATGAGAGTTTTATATAGGCATAGCACTGATTCAGTTCTAACATAAAAGAAGCAATCCTCAAAATTTGATAAAGTATTACTCACAACAAACACAACATTGACTGTCATACATCAGCTTGTCATGGCACCACGTACAGGAGGTTCTGACTTGGAACAACAGCCATTGTAAGAACATCTTGATAATATCTGTCACTGGAAGCCAAAAACTGTACACTGAATTTTGTTGTGTTACTCTTACTATTCTAATAAAACAATATACGGCATTTATTAGATGATACCCTTTATCAGGCCCTATAGCATCCCTGATGGCTCAGCAGTAAAGAATCCACCTGCAATGCAGGAGATGTGGGTTCCATCTCTGGAGGAGGAGAGATCCCCAGAGTAGGTAATGGCAACCCACTCCAGTATTCTTGCCTGGGAAATCTCATGGACAGAGGAGCCTGGCAGGCTACAGTCCTTGGGGTGGAAAAGAGTAGGACTGAGTGACTAAACAGCAACAACAAAAATGTTACTTTACATACTTTATATTGTTTAACACTTACAATAGTTCTGTAGGTGACCACTATTTTAGTCTTTATTTTACAGAGAGGAAAACTGTACTTAGTGTAAGTAATTGCCCAAAATATAGTAACAAAACCAAATACAAATATAGGGCTACCAGATGTCAAAGTAGTCCATGGAGTCACAAAAGAGTTGGACACAACTTAGCGACTGAACACGTCAGTCTGTTCTCATAACCAGTGCTTTTTATTTTTCCCACATGAAATTTCTTCAAGTATTGAGAATTACTCGCCTATGCAATCTTCTCTATGGCAAGTAATGTCCTTCTCCCTCTAGATTCCAAACTGTGCTTTCTAGCGGCACCATGCCTATTTTAAAATTATTATGAATTTGTGTGGAGAAAATCTACATATTTTAGAGACTATGTGTGTTTGTGTTTGTGTGCTTTTAAAATATAAACAAATTGAAATCTACATTATGTTTCTCAGTATTTGTTTTCTTAAGAATCTATCCAGGAAATGTTTCCATATCATCATATATTGGGCACTCTCAGTAGACAGTTAACTTGTCTCTAGGTGTTTGCTACTACAGACAATATCATCATAAAGAGTCTGCAAATATCTTTGCCAATAATGTGTGAGTCGTTCTAGAGACAGTATCCCTGAGTCAACAGGTATGGATTCTTTTTTTTCTTTTTGAGAGAAAAGATCAAATTACTTCAAAGTCATTGTAATCATTTATGCACACACCAACACTATATGGCAATAAAAGGCCTGTTTTCCCACAATCTCATTGATAACAATATTAACAGAAATTTCTATTTTGGCTAAAATGAAGAGTAGAAATATTACATTGTTGTTTATACTTGCATTTCTTTAATTATTTGTAGAGATCAGGCATTTTACCATGTGTTTAAAAGTTTATTTTTTTCTTTGAATTACATTCAACTATCTATTTGCCTGCAAAGCTGTTTGCTATTATCTTGATTCATAAAAGTTATTTATATATTAAAATTAATATTCATTTAAAATATGTTAAAAATACTATTTATGACATGCATATTTTTAAAAATTTTCATATAGTCAAATTTCATTATTTGCTTCATTGTATACTTTACTGTGTTTATTGCACAGAGGAATTCTTACTAGATTTAAAAAAATATATTCTTTCTTACTTCCTCCTTTGTACAAATTTTGTAACTATTATCTTTCATTTACAAATGTATTTCATCCGAGATTAACAACAAGGTTCTACTGTATAGCACAGATAACAATATTCAATATTATATGATAAACCATAATGGAAAATAGGAGAAGGCAATGGCAACCCACTCCAGTACTCTTTCCTGGAAAATCCCATGGATGGAGGAGCCTGGTAGACTGCAGTCCATGGGGTCGGTAAGCGTCAGACACGACTGAGCAACTTCACTTTCACTTTTCACTTTCATGCATTGGAGAAGGAATGGCAACCCACTCCAGTGTTCTTACCTGGAGAATCTCAGGGACGAGGGAGCCTGGTGGGCTGCCGTCTATGAGGTCGCACAAAGTTGGACACGACTGAAGCGACTTAGCAGCAGCATAATGGAAAATAGTATTGAAATATATATATATGCATAACTGAATCACTTTGCTGTATAGTAGAAATCAAAATTGTAAATCAAGTATAATAAAAATTTGTTGTTTTATTTATATATATATATATAAAAATAAAATCAGATGCCCAGGATCAAAGCCTATGCCCATCTGAGAGTTTACCATATATATATGTATATTTATTTGAATAGTACTTCTGACTCTGTGCAATGCTTCTTCATTTTCTTGATACTGATCTTTGAAACACAAAGATTTTTGATTTTGATAAGTCAATTTTTTTTCTTCTGTTGTTTATGCTTTTAGCATTGTATCTAAAAATCCATTGTTTAATCCAACTTCATGAAGATGTAAAACTATGTTTTATTCTAAGGACTGTATAGTTTAAGCTCTGAAGCTACTGATCATTTCGAGCATATTTTTAATTATTTTGTTAGGTAGGGGTCCAACCTCATCTTCTTGAAAATTAATTTCCAGATGCTGCAACACAATTCATTGAAGAAACCATTCTCTTCCCATTGAATAGTCTTAGTACTCTCATCAAAATCAATTGACTAAAATGTATGGGTTTATATTTGGACTCTCAGTTCTATGTACCTCAGTTTGATTCCAGCACCATACAATTTTAATTACTGTAGCTTTGTGATAAGTTGTGGTATGTTTTCAAGTCAGGAAAAATGGGTCATCTAACACTTTTTCAAGCTGGTTTTAGAAAAGGCAGAGGAACCAGAGATCAAATTGCCAACATCCGCTGGATCATCCAAAAAGCAAGAGAGTTCCAGAAAAACATCTACTTCTGCTTTATTGATTGTGCCAAAGCCTTTGACTGTGTGGATCACAATGAACTGTGGAAAATTCTGAAAGAGATGGGAATACCAGACCACGTGACCTGCCTCTTGAGGAACCTGTATGCAGATTGGGAAGCAACAGTTAGAACTGGACATGGAAAAACAGACTGGTTCCAAATAGGAAAAGGAGTACGTCAAGGCTGTATATTGTCACCCTGCTTATTTAAATTATATGCAAAGCACATCATGAGAAACGTTGGGCTGGAGGAAGCACAAGCTGGAATCAAGATTGCCGGGAGAAATATGAATAACCTCAGATATGCAGATGACACCACCCTATGGCAGAAAGTGAAGAAGAACTAAAGAGCCTCTTGATGAAAGTGAAAAAGGAGAGTGAAAAAATTGGCTTAAAGCTCAAATTCAGAAAACTAAGATCATGGCATCTCATCCCATCACTTCATGGGAAATAGATGGGGAAACAGTGGAAACAGTGGCTGACTTTATTTTTGGGGGCTCCAAAATCACTGCAGATGGTGATTGAAGCCATCAAATTAAAAGATGCTTACTCCTTGGAAGGAAAGTTATGACCAACCTAGAAAGTATATTCAAAAGCAGAGACATTACTTTGCCGACTAAGGTCCCTCTAGTCAAGGCTATGACTTTTCCAGTGGTCATGTATGGATGTGAGAGTTGGACTATAAAGAAAGCTGAGCACTAAAGAGTTGATGTTTTTGAGCTGTGGTGTTGGAGAAGACTCTTGAGAGTCCCTTGGACTGCAAGGAGATCCAACCAGTCCATCCTAAAGGAGATCAGTCCTGGGTGTTCATTGGAAGGACTGATGCTGAAGCTGAAACTCCAATACTTTGGCCACCTCATGCAAAGAACTGACTCATTGGAAAAGACCCTGATGCTGGGAAAGATTGAGAGCAGGAGGAGATGGTGATGACAGAAAATGAGATGGTTGGATGGCATCACTGACTCAATGGACACGGTTTGGGTGGACTCCAGAGGCTGGTGATGGATGGTGAGGCCTGGCACGCTGCAGTTCATGGGGTTGCAAAGAGTCGGACACGACTGAGCGACTGAGCGACTACTGAACTGAACTGACATATTTTTGAAAATTTTATAGCTGAAAACTGAGATACCAAGATAATATTAAATGCAGTTTAAGTTTAGCCTCTAAATTGATTTGGCATATCATAGCATAAGACTCTTCCTTTAATAAAAAAAATATCCAAGAAACCCTATGAATAAATTCATAGAGTAACAAAAGCAAGGAACACAGAAATACCTAGAGTTTCTTTCATTACTCTAAAGAAAACAAATACAACTAGGAAAGATCAGGGAGTAACCAGGAAGGAAGTAGGTTTGATAATAGGATTTAAGATGAAATAAAGATTTTCTGCCCTGAATTTATAATGATGTGCTCTTCAGTAGCTATAAGAAATAATGTTATCTTTTTTCTCTGTAAGTTATTTACTAGATATATAACTTACCGGGATTTTTATCTCTTTTAATTTCTCTATTATGTCCAGTAGTTAGGAATCCCTTCTGCAAGGACTCAGATGTGATATCCTCTGCCTAATGAAGTTAAATTTGCTTTAACAATGCACAAACACACCCATTTCTTTCTGCCAGTAGAGAGAATAGACCTAGCTTTAAAACTGCTGTTCTGTGTACCTAAGGGCCTTTAAAGTAGACCCACATACAAACACACAGCTCTGTTTGGTTCCCAGTCATTAAACTCTTCTCATCTATACAGTATTTATATACTCAGTGAAATCTAGTGGGAAACAAAGGGTTGTGGACACTACTTAACCAAGCTATTCTGTATCACAGGTCAATGGAACTGAGAACACACACTTCCTACAGTAAAATTTGTACTTGCTTGATAAGGTAATGTTTCTAAATCTAGTAAACTGCTGCATTCAATTTTCCTACTGTAAATCTCATAATCACAAAATTTTACGCTGGTCATCTGAGACACAGCAAGCTTTCGTATTAAAACTTATTTGAATGCTATTTACTTGTCTAGTGATAATGTATTTGATGTTGCTCCACTGTAATATAATTTTCACCTACAACATCATTTTTGTTTTCTATATTTTTTTCCCCTCTTTCAGCTGTGGTAACAGTCCTATTGATTGTCATGGAACAAAAGCCAATATTTGTATGAACCTTTCAGAAAAAACAGTTATATGTTATTGGATGTTGCAGGAGAGGGTCTCTGTATAAATTAAGCAGTATGAACAAGTGCAGGGGTCTTTAAGAATTCTAACATTTGATAGTAAATTCCCTCTTAATGTTATAAGGTAGAGAATTCTAGTGCAGGCTGCCTAAAATAATTAGGAGGCTGAAAAATATCTTAAGAAAAACTATAGTAATATCAAACTTTTATTTGACTATTAATAGTTAAAAGTTGAAGGCTGCATGAAATGTAAATCAAAATAGCTCAAGTCTTACGAAGGCAATGAAACATGTATACAGTAGAATATTAAGATATATTCAGGAAGCTATCAGAAACCTGTAAATAGGTGTCAGGTAGAGTTCATGACAAAAAAGAAAAAGATTAAAGACTAACAGTGACCAGAATAATATTTTTAAAATATCAGCTACCTTAAAAAGTAGATATTATTGTAGTTTTAGTTTGTAATAATTTTCTGTACTGTCCACATTTTCTTCATATAATTACAATATTAAAAATAGATTTAAAGATAAATTATTTTGAAGAAGTAACAGATTTTACATTCTAGTTTTGATATTAAGTTCTTCTCATGGAATTTCATACATCTTTCAATTATAGATTACTATTAGTGCATCCTTATAAAAATAAATACAAAGGCTTTATCGAGGAGGCAGGGAATCTTTTACTGATAAACTTTTTAAAAGGGCAAAGAGAAAATATTAAGTTATTGATAATATTTCTTAGGTAGGGAGGTGGCTATGGCTTCCCAGGTAGCTCAGTGCTCTCCTGCCAAAGAAGCAGATGCAGGAGATGTGGGTTCGATCCCTGGGTTAGGAAGATCCCCTGGAGAAGGAAATGGCGACCCACCCCAGTATTCTTGCCTGGAAAATCCCATGGACCGAGGAGCCTGGGAGGCTGTAGTCCATGGGTTGCAAAGAGTCAGACACGACTGAGTACCCGTGCACACCCATGAATGGCTTCCCAAGCGGCGCTAGTGGTAAAGAACCTGCCTGCCAGTGCAGGAGATGGAAGAGACGTGGGCTTGATCCCTGGACGGGGAAGATCCCCTGGAGGTGAGCACAGCAACCCTCTCCAGTACTCTTGCCTGGAGAACTCCATGGACAGCAGAGCCTGGTCAGCCACAGTCCATGGGGTCTCAAAGAGTTGGACACAACTGAAGCGACTTAGCACGCAGGCACAGGGAGGTGGCTATACCTTTTTAGTATTATTCTTTATACTTCATATATTACATGTTTTTGTGTCAAATAGTTCATTCTAAAAATGTAACATGTTATGCCTTTATGGAAGTTATGGTATCTCCCTTATACAAGTTCCAAACTTGACAAATGCTCAAGTAGAGACATTTAAAAATCAAAAAACTGCCAGCTCCTCAGCCTAGTGAATTCTGAGGCTTACTGTAATATTACTGGTTGAAGTCCTGTTTAAGAACAACCTCACGTCCTTAACAACGTTAATAAAAGTGATAATAGTGAATGCCATCACAAGGGGTATTACAACTGTAGATTTCTGAGATATGACAATTTATAAAAATTTTCTTTTATCTTTAGATGTTCACACAAACAAATATGCACACACTGCAGGCCAACACTGCAGGAGGAGACTAAGGAAAAATCATGTGGTGGAAGGGAAGATTTATTTGATAGTATTTCATATCAAGGAAGAGGACATGATTAGAGGGGTAGGAGGGAACTGTTTCATCTTTAAATGTTAAAACACCTAATCTGTGAGTCAATTGCCAAAGCACAGATAAAATAAGCAAAAGCTCATTTTACTCCAAAATCACAGCTTTATTTGGTAACATATACAGGCTTACTGGGCTCTCCTGGTGGATCAGACAGTAAAGAATCTGACTGCAATGCTGGAGACTGGTGTTTGATCCCTGGGTTGGGAAGATTCCCTGGAGAAGGGAATGGCAACCCACTCTCGTATTCTTGCCTGGAGAACTCCATGGACAAAGGAGCCTGGTAGGCTAAAGTTCACGGAGTCGCAAAGAGTTGGACACAACTGAGGGACTAATACTTTCACTTTCATAGGCTTACTACTGGATCTTAATTACTCATTAATGGAGACCCAACTTCATGAAACTATACAGTTTCTTTAATATCAAAAACTGCCTAGCACATAGCTGAGAGGCCATAATTTACAATCAATTTAAGTTAAAATTGCTATTGTCATCTTTTTAAAGTAGTTTGTTGCTAAACTAAAATATATTTTTTCATGTATTTGAGTGCATGTTTATTTATACATATTTTGAGTTAATGACATTATCTAAATTTGGTCCTTTCAAACATTACATTTTACTACTATTCATATATTAAAAAAAATAATGACCATTTTTATGTTCTAGGCACTAATCTAGGCAATAACTTCAAGGATTAATAAGTCATAGTACCTGCATTTGAGAAAATTGTTTCTAAATACATATGATTTATAATATTTTAATATGTAATCTTTATTTACTACATTATTCAGTAAAACCAAATTTAATCTTTAGTCAGTGGCAGTATTCTCACTGGTCACAAATTAAAGACCAATTTATGCAACTATAAAAATGCCTTATTAATGTTTGTCTTATTATTTTAGGCAATAAAAATGACTTAAAATTTCAGTTACCTGCCACATCATGTTTCCTTAGTCTCCCTCCACACTGTCAGCCCTGTGGGGGGATGCATATGTGTGTGTGTGTGTGTGTGTGTGTGTGTGTGTGTGTGTGTACTGGAAGGGTGAAAGAGAGAGAGAATGCTTTTTAACCACTCCCTGCAAAAACACTTTTTCTGACTTGATTATGTTATTTATTTCATGTTGTCTGTTAGTTTATTGAATAACCTCATTACACTGTTTTTTGCACAAAGGTTAAATATTTTATAAAACTCACATTTTCCCAGTTTTTCCAACAAAGTATGAACTTGATAAATTTTCATAAATGAACTGAAAAGTTTATAACTGTTTAGTCAGCAGTCCCAAAATATATTACTACTTAAATATCAATACAGTGCTGCTCAGAGACCTCAGTCACATTTAAAAAATATCCATATAGCAATCATAGATTGTATTATTTAGCATTGATGACTATTCTGCATATTTGTTTAGAGTGGAAAATACAGCAATAGAGAAAAGGAAAGAAAATGTACCTCCAATTACTTGGGACAAATTTTCAACTATTTCTTTTGGAAACAAATCACAATAAAAACATAATAGGGCTTCATGAAATTAGTAGGCACAGTAAGGAATTTTTCTAATTTTTATTAACATCAGTGGGAAGTATATATGTTTCTTACATGTTGTTTAAACAGGTGAAAAACACCATGAGGCTTATATAAATGGATTTTAAAACCACTGTCGTCAAAATAGACATTACAAAATGTTAAGAATATATACAATTTTGAAAAATAGGAAACACAATTACTAAACAAAGATGAAGAAAATTTCACCCTAAACTGAAAATTATAAAGAGCAATTGTTTTTTACATTTCAAATAAGCCTTTTTTTACTTTTTTTTTAAATTTTTTTTTTATTTTTTAAATTTTAAAATCTTTAATTCTTACATGCGTTCCCAAACATGAACCCCCCTCCCACCTCCCTTCCCATAACATCTCTCTGGGTCATCCCCATGCACCAGCTCCAAGCATGCTGTATCCTGCATCAGACATAGACTGGCGATTCAATTCTTACATGATAGTATACGTTAGAATGTCATTCTCCCAAATCATCCCACCCTCTCCCTCCCTCTGAGTCCAAAAGTCCATTATACACATCTGTGTCTCTTTCCCTGTCTTGCATACAGGGTCGTCATTGCCATCTTCCTAAATTCCATATATATGTGTTAGTATACTGTATTGGTGTTTTTCTTTCTGGCTTACTTCACTCTGTATAATCGGCTCCAGTTTCATCCATCTCATCAGAACTGATTCAAATGAATTCTTTTTTACGGCTGAGTAATACTCCATTGTGTATATGTACCACAGCTTTCTTATCCATTCATCTGCTGATGGACAGTGTTAATAAAGATGTAGTAGAATGGACAACCTCTTTTACTTCTGTTGGATATGCTCATTGAACAAACATTTTGCAAAGCTACCTTTATAACATTTTTCTCAAATGACTCATTTTATGAGAAAGAAGGCCATTTCTAGAAACTCTTCATGGTGGAGAAGACATGGCCTTCCTGTTTCTTCATGGGACATGAAAGAGTTCCCCTCATCCAGTTCAGTCCAACAGCTCCTTTCGCTCCAGATATTTACATTGCTTTCTCCTCTAAAATTTTTCAACATAAGTCTTCTGGCCTATTCCAATGAAGAGATTTTTCATTCAATCTCAAATTTCACTAAATACATATTGTTTAAATAGTTAAACAAGGAGGCTGTCAGGCTGTCAGTCATCTCTTGCTTAGATGACTTATCAAATTCTGTAAATACCTCAATATGAAGAAATAAGAAACCTAAGGACAACCAATCACAAACAGCTATAGCTATAAAGCTTGGCTAAAAGCTTTAGCCAAGCAAGTGACTGCCTTTATTTGCATCTTCTCTCTTCATTATCTCCGTCTTCCCCTAGCTCTTGCCAGTGTAGTTCTTCCAACCACTTCCGATCTGTCTGATTAGAGAACTGATTTTTGCTCAAATAAACTTAAAATTTTTATTATGCCTTAGTTTATCTTTTAACAATATAAGCAGAGGTCGATATACATTTTCACACATTTTAATAATATATATATGAACATATATGTGTATATGTGTTTGAACATACACACATAAATATATATATGTATATATTTTAATCATGTTCCAACTCTGTTCCCTCATGCATCTCTTGCAGGCACTAAGTCACCTGTTTTTTTGTGTCAAACCAGTCTTATTCCAAGAACCATCCCCTTCCTCACCTCCAAAATGCAAGAGGCAAAGACTGCTTTTGTGGCTCTTCTCTTTTTTCCAGAGAATCCACCTTCATTGCTTATGAGTTGAAGCTAGAAATGTCTTTGTGGCCTTCCTCATATGGTTCCTGTGAGGATAGGTCAGACCATTCTGAAAGTCAGCTGGGGTTGGCAGAAAAGTAACAAACTTCAGAGGGACTCTGACAAATCATAAAATCTCTTGCAGACTTTGGTTCTTCTCTACAAAATGAGACTCATCTCAAAAGATTGTTTTGAAGAATTAGCAAAATTAATTATATGAAAGTTTTATATACTCTATGAAGTAGCATGGCAAAGTGAAAGTGAAGTTGCTCAGTCGTGTCCAACTCTTTGCGACCCAACTCTTTGCAACCCTGTGGACTGTAGCCTACCAGGCTCCTCCATCAGTGGGATTCTCCAGGCAAGAATACTGGAGTGGGCTGCCATTTCCTTTTCCAGGTGATCTTCCCGACCCAGGGATCGAACCTGGGTCTCCTGCATTGCAAGCAGACACTTTACCCTCTGAGCCACCAGGGAAGGTCTGTTATTATTAGGTGAGAATGGGATATATATATATGTATAATGAAGGGACAATAAAAGAATCTTCTTGACCCTGTGTGTTTTTAGCTGGGACAGAGATTAGATTAGCATCTAATCTCAGATGTTAGTGATTCAAACTATCAACGCTGTAAGAATTTAGAAAGGGAAGAAACAAGTAGGTGGGAACAACAGGGACAGATTGAGGGGGAGGTGACACTCCAGACAGGTCTTGAAACATTAGAAATAACATTAAGTGAGCATTTCAAACCAAAAGTAGAGTATGAAAATAAGTACAGAAAACTCCTTTGAAAGGCAAATTCCTTCAGTGGGCAGGAAAAGAATGAAACCAGTTCATAACAATACATGTTGGTATAACGCAGGTGGTTTTATACCAGTGTTGAATATTCATTGAAAGGACTGATGCTAAAGCTGAAGCTCCAAAACTTTGGCCACCTGATGAGAACTGACTCACTGGAAAAGACCCTGATGCTGGGAAAGATTAAAGGCAGGAGAAGAGGAGATGGAGAAGGACAGGGAAACCTGGTGTGCTACAGTCCATGGGGTCACAGAGAGTGGAACACAAGGCAGCGACGGAACAATAACCACAAATAAAGCAGTGGACAAGAAAAGCAGCACTGCCCCGGGGCAAACCTTCCCTGGAGAGGATGTCATTGGAACAGGCTTAAATGTCTGGCCATAATGACTTCATTTGTCTAAAGCTTTGCTCTTCCTGGGCCATCTCTTGCCTACTGCTGTCTTCCTCTGCTTGGAAATCCTCATAATGGATCTAAACATTTGTCTCCTAACAGATTTACATCCCCATTTCATTGAGAATTACAGTTATCTTAGAAGTATTTTTTCACACTCCTCAAATCTCTATAATTAGGAGCAACTGCCTAAAAGATGTTATGGGTTTTATGTACAGTTGTGAACTGCATATTTTCTATATTCTCAACACATATCTATTGGGATTATATAAAAATCTAAACATCATAAAATTAAGTTCTTTAGCAAAGCTTATATATCAGTAATGTCACAACCATTAGAGAATCATTCAAATTTGCTCATGCTAAGACTCTATGTTATCATTTATTGTTTCAATAACCCTTTGATGTTATTATTTTTTATTATTTGTTTTGCAGTAGAAGAAATTGTTATTCACAAGGACTAAGTTACTTTCCTCAGTCACAGAACTCATCAATGGCAAAGATATGATTGAAAAGCTTATACTCTTTAAACATAAATGAATTTTAAAGAATGGATGAAATGAGTAGCATTTTGGATTTCCAAATTATAAATGGTGCTATAATAACTCCATCCTTAATTTACGAAGTGTAAACTTGTCCTGGTCCACTAATGTAGAAAGCCGGGTGAGGGAAGGGAGAAACTCATTAAGTACAGACCTCTTTCTGTTGAGTATTTTCACATGTGTCTGTGTGTAGTTTCAGTCAGCTTGTGACCATAGACAGTCACAATCTTCAAATTCCTTTGTTTGCTGGATACAGAAGTGTCTCTTATTATCTAAATTATAAACATTAACAATCTTACAGTTCACAAACTCACAAAAGAAAATCTAAGAGAGAAGAGTTAAGAAAAAGAAAGCATTTGCAATTGTTTTCAGAACACTGAAATGCACTCTACTACATTAGTGCAAGTGAATTAAATATGTGCATGTGCTCTGATAAGCAATTTTTATTAAAGGAACCTGTTTCCTCCATCATTAAACAAACATTCTTCAAATACTTTATAAACTTTTTAGTTTAAAAAAGTGCTAATTAATCGTTCAGTGCTGGGCTCCAAACTGCCATCCTGTCTAGTGCTCAGTATGGAACATGGGTTTATAAGCTTTTAAGATACTTTGCAGGCACCGTATAAGAAACAAGAATGACAAAAGGCGTAATTGTAATATGGGTAGAAAAAAATCAGGTTTGTAGTATAAGACAGGAAGAAAAGGAGTGCGGTGAGAAGGTTGTGGTCAGTATATACACTGAGACTTTCCAATATATACGAGACCTTAGGAATCAAAAGCAAGTCAGGCAAGAAGAAAAGGGGTCTTTACAAAATGTTCAAGTAATAAATAATTTACAAAGCAATTTAGAAACCTCAGCAGTCACCACTTACAAGGCTGTGGTAGGGAATGGAGTCTATATTTGTAAAGAGTGGAATCAATATAAAGAGTACGCTGTCAGTTTTTCTATAGTGTCAATATCGCAGACTGGCTGCATCCACAGGTGCTCCCATGGAAACAATTTCCAAAAGTATAACTATTGAGTGACATGCTGCATGGATTAAATGATTTACTTTAATTCCTGAACTGGACGTTGAAAGACCGATAGCCCCCAAAGAATGCTAGACATCCTGAGGACAAAGCAACCTATAATAACAGTGTGATTTTGGAATGTTTTATACTTAAGAAAACCCCAGTGCCACAGCAAGTTCCATTGAGAACAAGAAGTAAAAATGAGAAGAGTCCATGATAGACTTTAAATATCTGGTTACCAGGAGGATCATTCACAATGCTGAGAGGTCTGATTAAACAGATTTATTGGTCAGCTTTCCAGTTTGTAAGTCATCAGATAAAATGGTGATTAGATCTTAAAACTGCAATGAGCTGTCTTAACTGTTCCCTTTCCGTTTGCACTTATGTGATAAAGATCTAGTAAAAATTTTTGAAGAGTCTTATCAAGCTCAAACAGGGTCTTAGCACTAAATAATTAGGTATAAGAAGGACTAATTTCATTAAGTCGGAAGGCAATAAAATGAAATTGACTGTAAGTATAAAGCAATGGAAAGCTTCAGAGAGTAGTGTAGCAGGAAAACACTTCATCTCTAGCAATGAAGTAGGTTTAAAAGAGATGACTCTCCCAACCTCACTACTGAGTGACTTTGATTTTTTAAATGAGAACATGAGTTCAGTTTACCTCTAGTCCCTTCCAGCTCTAATAATTCATTATTATTAACATCAATTATTATTCAGGGTTACAGTACATTGATCTCTGTGAGGTATGTGTAAATGTTTGATCTTAAATTGAAAGGCATTGAATTATTGGGATTAAAAACTAACATGTAAAAATAAGAATGGGCTTCCCTGGTGGCTTAGACAGTAAAGAAGCTGCCTGCAATGCAGGAGACCTGGGTTCGATCCCTGGGTTGGGAAGATCCCCTGGAGGAGGGCATGGCAACACACTCCAGTATTCTTGTCTGGAGAATCCCTGTGGACAGAGAAGCCTGGCAGGCTACAGTCTAAGGGGTCACAAAGAATAGGACACGAATGAGTGACTAAGCACACACAAATATAAGTTTTGTTATTATTATTATTATTAGCTTTTCCAGATTAGATTCTATCACTTAGGAACAGTCATACACATTTAGAAGGTGGAAGAAACTCAAAAGCTTCACTATTTCTGTAGCAGTAGCAGGTGAATAAATGCTTAGGCATCACCATATAGGAGGTAGTTTTGTGAGCCCTTTGTTCTTTGCGTGAAATACCTTCCTGCTTCAAATTTATAGAGTGGTTTCTGATTTTCTGACCAAAGCACAGATGACAATGTCTTTTACATTTTGTTAACACACAGAAAACATCATAACACCTATATTCATTTTAAAGTTTGAGGAAGCAGAATCAGAAAGGATATCAAAGACACTGAGGTAAAGACTATTAAGCTTGTCTGATCTAGGACTTCCCTAGTAGTTGTCCAGTGGTTAAGACTCTGCCCTTCCAATGCAGGGGGCATGAGTTTGATCCCTGATCTGGGATCTAAGATCCACACGCCAGGCAGCGAAAAAAAGAAAAACTGGCTGATTCATACTGCTCTCATTTGAATCTCAGCTTTCTTATCTGTAAAATTAAAAATTTTGTATATTAATCCCAAAGACTCTTAATGTTTCAAACACTATGATTGTGTGATTTTAAGTTTACTGTTCAAAATGTCCACTTGTATTATATGACAGTGGCAATTTGATACATGGCTTCTATTCTCAAGGAATCAATCTATCAATATTTGTAGAGAGAAAAATTGGTAAGGATAATTAGCATGAATAGTGAGAAATGAAATTATTCTAATTCTAGTCACTTTTGAAATTCAGAGGAAAATTCCTAATTAAAGATTTGGGTGATCATGATATTAACAGTAGATCTAAGCTGGTCTTTACAGAGTAAATAGATTCTGATTGGTGGACAAAAGAGGACTTCGGGGTTTAAAGGACATGTGGGCCATGTGAATGCATTTGAAAAATGGGACTATATTATAGAGGGTTTAGATGCTGAGACAGAAATTTTCAGATTTCCAGGCATGATTGGAAGCCATGAAAGGTTTTTTAAAAAGTAGATAAGTGATACATCTACAAATCAAATGACACATGAAAATATATATCAATCCTGGAAGTCTTAAATGTGGCAGGTCCTGAAAGCAAAAACATGTTATAAATTTTAATAATAAAACAAAATATTTAAAAATGGGTGATCCACACATACAATTATATGTAAAAAGACAACCCATCTGTGAGTTGGCAAAAGGAGACTGTCTCAAGGTAAGTATTACCATGAAGGAAATTAAAGTTTGTAAAAGTGTGAGATGTAAAAAGTGTGAAAATTATTATTGAGGAAAGAATGAGTAAACAAAACAAATGGGATATCAGGTTTTTCCATTTATTAAATTGTTGAGATGTTAAGTGGGATTATGAAATTACTCACTTTTGAATTCACTTTCAGAGAGTGAATTTTCAAAATCAACTTTAAAATTTTAAGCCACAAAAGGTTTTTAAAGTTTTGTTTGTTGTTTGCTTGACTTGGGTCAGGTTCTAGTCACAGCGGTATAGATAAGCTGTATGGTTCATTCTGCAAATGAACCACAGTAAATTATCACTAATTTAACTAAAGTAAAAATGCTATTAGACAAGGATGACTATTTTCATGTATTTTATCTTCCATCTCAAGGCTTAGTTCTACTCTATACTTAACAAAAGTGCAATATACATATGATCAGTGAGGGACAAAAAGATGGCCAAAGTAGGTTATTCAAATCTAGTTATTAAAATATAATATGTATTGTCAAGGCTCAGGGAAAAAGCATGTTGGAGTCTTTGCAAAAGGGTCAATGGAAGTTACACTTAATGACATATAGAGAATTTTAGGAGAAATAATGGAGCAAAGGCTTGTCCTAGAGAGAATATCCAAAAAAAAAAGGATCATCAGATTCATTTGTAACATCAAGGCCAAGAAGTCCAATGTGAAGAAACAACAGCCAGAGATTAGGAATCCAGTTAAAATAGAGGCTGTCCATTCATTCGTTTATTCATAAGATTGGCAATAAGCCATGAAAGAAATAGGTCCTGTATAATCACTTTGTGTCATATCTGATGCTTTTGATCTAAGGCATGATGGGCAGCTGGAGCAGATGTATGAGGAGATAGCTGTGACAACCCTTAGAATCTACGTGTAGGCAGCATGACTTAATTCTATGCCTATCAAATGTTGTATCCCAATAAAGAAGATGCGGTACATAAATATAATGGAATACTACTAAGCCATATAAAGAAAGAAATAATGTCATTTGCAGAAACATAGATGCAACTAGAGATTATCATACTAAGTGAAGTAAGTCAGAAAGAAAAATTCCATATGATACCACTTACATGTGGAAACCAAAAGATGGCACAAATGAACGTATCTAAAAACAGACCTAGAGAATTGACTTGTGATTATCAAGGGATGGGGGGAGGGGCGGGGGAGGCAGATGGAGAGGGATGGACTGGGAGTTTGGGATTAGTAGATGCAACCTATTAATATTACATTTAGAATAGATAATTAACAAGTTCCTACTGTATAACACAGGGAACCCTATCCAAGCTCCTGGGATAAACCAAACAAAAAACAATGTATATATGTGTATAACTGAGTCACTTTGCTTTTCAACAGAAATCAGCACAACATTATAAATCAACTATAATAAAAAAAATTAAAAGTTTTCTTTAAAAAAATTTCATCCCAAGGTATTTGACACTGTTCTATCAAAAGTATCTAATAAACTATGTTGTCTGAGCCTCGTGTTATTCAGAATCCTGGCTCATTTGTACCAACTTCAAAGGCAGGGATAATCAAGGGAGCAATCAGAAGAGAATTTTTTTCAAAACGTACGATGAAAACTACAGAGATAAGTGTTACCTTGGTGAATTTCAGGAAAAATAATTCACTTTTGAAAACCAAGTTTATCTTAAATACTAACATTGGTAAGAAATAAAACATGTATCTTTAAAAATGGATGCTATAAATTTGATAGCTGGCAGTATCTGTGATAGAAAACAATAGAAAGAGTGAAAGACATATATAGAAAGAAATATCCCCAACCAGCTCAAAACCTAAATAGTTCTATGATATAGACCTAACGTGGCTTCCTGTTTTGCAGTCACAGATTTTTACAAAGAGTTTCCAATTAAAATTTTAAAACAGCATTTTAGAGATTTGACTTTGGATTAAATTATCTGGAAAAGTTAATCAATTGCTAATTATATGCCAATTCACAAGATGGTTATAATTCTGCAGTGCAGAGAACTCTGATCCTTCTCTTTCACGGTCTATTTATCCAATGAAAACTCTTTGGGATTGGATGTCAAAAGATCTTGACTTGAGAACTATCTCCACCATTCAGGGGTGAGTGGATTTTAAGAAATGCTTTCCTTTTTACAGACTATGATAAAAACAGTGTAGAAAATCTGAAAAATGTAAGACTGCAAAACAAAAACTTCTGCAGTTCTAATGCTATATTTATTTTTATATATTTTTCAAAATGCTTGTAAATTCATTATTATTAATAAATTAATATAAAGTTGGTGATATTTCACTATCTTTGACTTACAAGTACGAACATTTAATACTGTTCAACAATATATAGTAGACTTATTAGTTATATTAAGGGCAACATTTTCATCATCTGTGTCTAAGAGCGTGGGGACTATATTCCAAGACATCAGTTTTTAATTTGAGCTGTTCACTGACTTGCTATACAACTTTGGACAATTTCTCTAAGATTTAGTTTCCTTATTCATAAAATGTGATAGAGATGGCCGTCACTTCATAAGTTTTGTGAAGAATCTTAAAGGGATTATGTAAACATTCCTTAGCACTGTACCTTGCTTTCATTCATTCATTCATTCACTCATTTCTTCAACAAATATCTGCTGAGTTCATACTATGTCCCAGTCACTATGCTAGGCATTGAGAAACAAGGCTGATGCAGTTCCTGCTCAAATGAAGCTTCTAGTCTATTAAGGAAGACATTCAAAAGATTCTACAAAGTGATTGTCACCATAATAAGCATTAAAGTGTTAGGAGAAGATATAACTGGGGTACATATCTGGTCTGAAGTGACTCTGAGCATCAGCAAATGCTTTCCTGAGAAAATAACATTTAATCCAGAACCTGAAGGAACAGTGATCAAGCAAAGAGATGAATCACGACAATTCAGAGGGCCCTGAGATGGATAGAAGCTTTGTGCAGTGGAGAATTCAGGTTTGGGATTCAGAGATATGTTTCTATAATTACAGTCATACATATTATGCCTTTGTATATCTTGCTTTTATTCACATTATTAACCTGTGAACATTCTCTATGTTATTAGAAAAAATGATTTGTAATAGTTGTTTAATGCTCATCATGAAGATAATAAACTTAACTATTTTCCTATTAATCATCTGATTTAAGTTCCTTGTATTTTTTAAAGAAATGCTAAGCCAAAAGCTCATATTTACTTCAGATTATTTTCTAACAATGACATATCAGGTCAAAGGGAAAATGTTGTCAATTTTGCCAAAATTTAATTTCTTTAAAGAGTAAACATTCACATTTTGAAAAGCAGCCATTCACTTGGTTTCCTTAACTTTGTTAACTTTAGTTTTGAGTCTTTAATAATATCTGTATAACAATAATATTAATAGGGTATGATACTCCATTGAGGTATTTCATATGAAAGTGTCATCTGTATAGAAAAGTGTACTAAGAGGTTAGTTATTCTGTTCATCAGTGTTGTTAATTATTATCGGCCAAGTATATTAACACAGAAATAATCATTCTAAGCAACTATGACTAATAATACTTATTAAGATCTTCGACTGTTTAATCCTGCAATAGATGTCATTAAGATAAAATTTTAACGCAAATATCTGCTCTATACTTAGTTTTTAAAATATCACCTGCTTTCTATTTAAATATAATTACTTTCCTTAGTTTTAAAGAAAGTAGATCTATCGTTGATAAACCCAGCTTTGCATCAATGATATTGAACTTTAGTGAAAAGCTGCAGACTACGTGCTTTTCAGAGAGAATGAAAGATGAGTGACCTGAACAATTTAGACTGTGAGGCCACTTGGTGAGATGCAGGGGGCAGTGTAACAAAAGCTGAGGAAGGAAATGGTTGAACTGAAAGTGTCTGAGCAGGAAGGGGCCTTGCACCAGCCAGAATTTCCCTGGGCAAAAGAGGTGGATATTTTAACAAGAGAACACCTCTGCTTATTTTGTTAACAAGACTGTTCAAAGGAAAGGTGCTGAGCTCTGAGCCATCAAAACCACTTCAAGAATTACATTTGTGTCGGAAAGAGAAAATGAACTTGTCTTGACTTAAGACAGAATTAGGGAAATTTGTATCTGTTCTAATTGAAATAAAGGAATAAATATTTTAATCAATTAACATACTATGTTTAGAAACACAGCCAATTTCATACTTACTTTAGTAAAAGGTTAACATGATAAACAATTGAAATGTTATCATTTTATCATAACATATCATTTCAAATTTTGGGTTATAATAGCCTGTGCCTGTTTGGTTCAAATGTCATTGAGTCAGAAGCGTTCTGTCATCCCTCCTGAATGCCCAGTCATTACTGAACACTCTGCTACTTAGTCAAAAACAGAAAAAGTAATCAGATTAAAATTATAACTAGAATATGAAAAATCAATTGGGAATAACTTTAAACAGGAAACAATAATAAAACGATGATCTAAATCTACTAGAAACATTGTCGCTCTTGCAGAGAGAATTAAAATATGAGTGTTTCAAACTGTATAGTTTAAAATTGAAACGTTTTTGATGGGAAACAGAAAATAATCACTAACACAGCAATATCTAAAAGAATAAAAACTTACCAGCATTCTCATGTATTTAGCAAGCATATAAGGTGCTCGGAAAAAGCAGCAAAAAAGAAAACAGCTCTAATATATATTACCTCTTTCAAGATTAACACAAGAAGGTCAGTTTAAAAACCTCCCAAATTTCCAGGTGAGACTTTTGATTTCTTCTAGGCAAGTGGCTAATTTGTCTGCTCTTTAATAACTATAGTACAACTGTGAAATGTCCCGTAATCTCCTTCTTGTTCTGGAAGGCATTTACACCACATTGCAGAGCATCAGGTAGGGAATTCTGAGGTTAAGATTTTACCTTTGAAGGTACCCACTTACAATTTGATCATCTTGAAAATATTGTCACATTGCTCTTTGAGAGTTTGCTCTTTGTTCTAGTTTTTAATCAATATCATATTGTTAGTCAAGTCTATATAAAAAGGCTATCTGAACATGTCCAACAAGATTCACTAAATTTTACTCAAAGATTTAGTGATTTTATTCAAAAATTACATGAACAAAGGTGCAAGTAAACTACTGGGTTCATGTTAGGCGATGAAAACATGAGTATGTGTGCGATTCAGAGGCATAGAAAGTGGATAGCACATACTTTTTGTTGTTCTGGCACTTTTTGGTTTCTATTTTTGGATGTTTCCAAAAGTTAAAATTTTCATGAAAAATTCAGATGTACAATTTTTTATCAAAACATAAATAATACTGAGCTTAAATTTCCCTGTGGACAGTGTCCAGGAAATCCCATTCAGGCTGTGTGTTGTGTGTGTGTGTTTAGTCTCTCAGTCATGTCCGACTCTTTTGCCACTTCATGGACTGTAGCTCAGCAGGCTCCTCTCCATGGGATTTTTCAGGCAGGAACGCTGGAGCGGGTTGCCACTTCCCTCTCCAGGGCATCTTCCCAACTCAGGGATCGACCCACATCTCCTGTGTCTCCAGCCCTGCAGACGGATTCTTTACCTGCTGAGCCATAAGGCTATGCTCCCATAAGGACACATGTGCTCTCCAGAGGTGCTCTCTGATTGTGTCATTAGCTTCTACCCACCCCCCTACTCCAGCTAGTCCCTATCAGAATTAGAGATGGCAACTCTTCAAATATATAAAAATCATGATAAATGAAGAACAGGTATATACCTCAATAACCATGCTAACATACTGTTATTGAAATTCCAAGGGAGAGCTTTTTCTGGCTATCACAGAGACATCCATAGAGTTGGACCTTGAAGAAAGCGGAATTGTGACTGTGGAAAGTGGGCAGATGGGCATTCCCTCTGCAAAAGCCTGGAATGCAAGGCAGTGGTGATCTGTGTGTTTGATTCTAGCAGAGGAATTGAAACAAATGAAACATAAAAATGTTACAGGTGGGAGGAATTCCAGATGTAGTCTAGTCCAAGGGCTTTTCAAATTTTTACCTTCTGGAAGTATTTTCCAAGCTAATTTCAAGCACGTAACCATAGGTAAAATATAGTTTTTAGGAGACTTTAGGAGACTAAAGCACTCCTGATCTGTAGGACTTGGCAGAACATGGAAAATCAACAGCCTAATTCCATTCCCCCATGAGAAAGGAGATCCAGAGAAACGAAGTAACTCACTCAAGCTCATTACGAGGTTTTGAGAACAAGAGTCTTTAACTTACTTTGCAGTGATGTGTATAACTCAATGAATTACCTCAGCTATGTTTTCCAGCAGAGTTCAGGAAAAATAAGGTAAAATATTATTCAAATATCATACTTTAACATAAAAAAATAATAATGATGGACAATTTTTACATCTACCTGAATTTTGTTTTATTTTAAATCTACCTTTGTAACCCACTCTTGATTTGATTGCTGAAAATGATTTTTTAATATAAAAGTGAAAATCAGATATTAGACCTATACTTGCTTTCAAAGTACAGTCACGCTGCAGGATTTGGCCTGTTTTGCTGTTTGAAACTTTCAACATTCATTCTAGGAGGCTCCATCATGGTTGCACAGCTGAGTAATCAAAATGTAGTGCTGTGCTCAAAGAAGTGGAGATTCTTTTCCCCAAACTTAAATTTAATTTCACTATACATATTTGACACTTATCAATTAACCTAGGAAAGCATTGTGTTGTCATTAATTGTGGAAATCACTTTTTACTATTTAGATTAATAAAGTAAACATTCCCTTATATATTACGTAGATCAATGGACAGCAAGGAGATCAAACCAGTCAATCCTCAAGGAAAACAACCCTGAATATTCATTGGAAGGATTGATGCTGAAGCTGAAGCTCCAACACTGTGGCCACCTGATAAGAGACAACTCATGACAAAAGACCCTGATGCTGGGAAAGATTAAGGACGGGGAAGAGAAGGGGGAGACAGAGGATGAGATGGTTGGATGGCATCATCAAATTAATGGACATGAGTTTGAGCAAGCTCCGGGAGTTGGTGATGGACAGAGAAGCCTGCTGTGCTGCAGTCCACGGGGTTGCAAAGAGTCAGACAGGACTGAGTGATTGAACAACAAGGCAATTAAGCATGCATTCGCTAGAAATTACACTATTTTCAAATTCCACAGTATTTTTGCAAAAATAAAACTCTTATCTAAGCACACACACACACACACACACGCACACACACAAACCTAAAAAGAATATTAGGAATTGAAAAGAGTATTTTTAATGTTTTTCAGTTTATTACAATATGTTCTTTTACATTTGCATCCATGATAGTTAAACAAATATAGACTATTTGTCACATTTTCTTTTGTTATCCAGTTTCTGAATCAAAATATTCATTCAACAAAAAAGTACTCATACACGTACAACTATTTCTTTACACAAAACATACACATATATAAGTCATTAAAAACAAGTGATGGAGCCTTGGCTGGTATTATTTTTTTAGACCGACCTTATCTCTATTGTTTACTGTGGGGTCAATTAATGTACAGCTCTAAACAATCTCCTTAAGTTCAAATTCTGGTTCCACCACTTGCATGACCTCAGGGAAATATACCCAAATTCTTTTCACCTCTATCTCCCCCTGCATACAAAAGGAACAACATCCAAATATAACTTAGCAGTAAATATGTTAACACATGTGAACTGCTTAGTGTGGCGCCTGACATCGTTAAAACAGTGTGAGTTATTACTATTAGTCTGAAACTATAAACAATGAAAAATTCATACATGTTCTTCTTTCAAAGGTTCTTCTTTCTGGATGTTTAGAACATCCAGACAGTCTACATGAATTATAAAACTGTAAAGAATGTAGATTTTAAAAAAAAATCTTAAAGAAATGCTTAAACCACCATACAATGTTGTTTTTCTCCCTTCTTGCTTTCTTAGAGGGGGAAAATCTCTGAATTTGTGACACCTCTTGAAATAAAATCTTTAGGTTACAGCAGAATTACATATCTGGATAAAAGAGACAGAAAGTATCAGAAACTGCTGAACAGTCTCCACAGAAGAGACTATTAAAACACATCCTCTTCTAAAGACAGAGCCCCTGGTTCTATACAGTTTGCATTTGAAAACTGCATCATCAGTGAAATATGCAAGGGAAAAAAAGGCTTAACTTCATCCAACGTAGCCTGCTTCCTAGGTGCATGAATCTGCTGACTGTTCAAGGACAATCATTTCTATTTCTTTCAGGTAAAAACAATCATTTGCCTTCATTCATGAGAAAAGCTGGGAGATATTATCTAAGAGGTGGACTTATCTCCTAATAGGGGTTGTAGCTTGGAAAGAGACAATTTAGAGAGTTGCATTTGAGAGGAGAATATTGTGCTTAACAGACACTGAGGGATAATTCTGCACTGTGCATTTTGCAAGGCCTTTCTCTCATTTAATCCTAACCAGATTTTATACAGTGATGGGTTATTGTCCTCAGTTTTAAAAATAAGAAAATAGACTCAAAAGGGTACAGTAACTTGAGGAAAGACATAGACTATTCACAACACTAAGATCCTAACCTAAATTTATCTGGTACCAAAATGGATTCCCACATCACCACACCACATTTGGAAATCCTGGAGTCTAATAAGACACATTCTTTAATTTTTAGAGTGAATTCATAGCTGCTGCATTCCCAGACTCAGCATCCAGCTCTTGCTTAGCTATGAGTTTCATTGTCTTCATTGAAAGAAACATATATGTTAGAAACTCTACTGTGTAAGATCTGGATTTTGGAATCCATACCACAACACGTTTCACAACCTTAGAATGCCTGGAGAAGTCTCAGTGGACCTTTAATATCCATGAATTCCTTAAAAGATTTTCATCCTTTGTCCTCAGAATCATTTGAATTTCAATATATATTTATGTAAACTCATGAACCATCAGAACATCTTTTAATAATTTTTATAGCAGTGTAAATGGTGATACAAATCAAAATGCAAGGTCTAATGGAATAATGAACCCTCAGTTTGGTTTCATTTAACTTGGATATTGATCTTATTTTGAACATTTATATACTCAGAAAATTCTTTTTCTTTCTTGGATATCTATTGCCTTTCTGCTCCATTTGCATTATGTTTCCAAATTCAGTCAAGTGGATTAACTGTCCTTCAATTTTTACATATACAAACAGACTTGACTTGAAAGATTTGATTCTAAATATATATAATGCAATAGGGCATCACCTGGTGGCACAGTGATAAAAAAACCCACCTGCCAACGCGTCTCAATGCAGGAGATGCAAGAGATGTGGGTTCTATCACTGGGTCGGGAAGATCCTCTGTAGGAGGAACCCACTCTGGTATTCTTGTCTGGGAAATCCCATGGACAGAGGAGCCTGACAGGCTACAGTCCATGGAATAGCAAAGAATTGCCCATGGCTGAGCAACTGAACATTCACGTGTGCATACATAAAGAAATATACAATAGTAATAGTAACTCTCTTCTCCACAGATTTTAACAAACGTTTTAGCACTGAAAGTCCCTGGTTCAAAAAATTAACCTAAAAATCCTTTCAAAATGTAATGGCTGGCTTTGACCTCAGGGAACATATGCACATATCAAGTCAGGTGGCTTCCTTTTCAATTTCAGGACAATCTAAAATGACAAAATCTGTAAGATTCTTGAAGTTTAACCTGGCAAACAGTTCTGTTTTACCTTACAAACCCGAGTACAGGTGTTATCAGCAAAACTAACAAGGTGTTGATAAAGCCAGTAGGTTTGAGGGGGGCTAATTAACTTTATAGCTAAATACAAAGTTTTTAATTTCATTTTGAAATAGATAAGTCAAATCATCAAGCACTACATTAAAAAAAAAACTTTTATGTTTAGTTTTCAAACTAAATCTGCTCATGAATATTAGAAATATTAATACTTTGGTGAAAAAGGTTAAAGTGTTAGTTGCTCAGTCATGTTACTTGTAACATGCCACGTGTGTTAGGTATTAATACTTTGGTGGGGGTCACTTACTCCTCACCCATTATGTTTCTGTGCAACTGAATTTGTCTCCTTATCGCAGGCCAGCAAAAGAGGTGAAGGGACTTAACTGGTAGGCAAATTTGGGAAGAATAATCAGGGGTGTATAGCCCCAGTCATGCCCTCTTTTGGGGGGAGCAAGCTGCCTACAAGTTTCCATAGAGGGTCACACAGAAAGGAATTCCTACTATCTGAATTCTTGATAAACTATGACATGAAGTATATATAAAACAGCAAAGACAAATTTAAAAAATTATGCTTCAATACGTTATCTTCTCACAAATCCTAACACACATAACCAGGTTAATTTTGCCGATGAGTTCAGCCTAATAAGTGTAAAAAATCCATAAGCCCAATATTGATGTTGATAGTAAGACATATACTCAAACTCAGAAGCTGAAAAATTTGCATGAGGAACTAAAGGTAAATTAGAAAGTCGCACACAAAGCGCCAGCTATATATGCTTAACACATATTTTAGTTCCTATTCTACAATAAAATTGTATTTCTACAGTTTATTGTAAATGAAAAATAAGACTGGGAACTGGGTATTACCTTCTTGGCACTTTACAATAAAAACAATAAATGAATAAATAAAAAACCTCATTGAAGCTGTAGGTTTCCAGTGCTCATCAATATAACTGATCCATGAGCCATTAGTGGGTCATAAAATAAGAAAGCTCAATAAAATAATCATAATCTCACATGTTTATTTAGTTCTGAGACTTAAATGATGGACCTTTGTACCTGACCATGCCTAGAGACAGTTTCATTATATACACACACACACACAAATGCACACACAAACATGCTTATGCTTATGGTCTCTCTCTTAACTGTGTAAACTCACATACACACGTGTTCATGGGACATCTATAAATACATCACAGCTTTTCTTTCATAAACAACAATGGGCTGTCGTTTAGTTTTCTTTTAAAAATAAATAGTTTAATTTTTATGGATTTTATTTAACTTTATGGATATAATTTTTAAATGGATGCTATTTAAATCATAACGTATAATTCTTGACCTCTGAATTGACTCTGAATGGCAGATAAATCCACATGAAAAAAAGAAGTTCATCTTAGGTGAACACACTTTGACGCCTTATATTTCTAGCACCTGAACTTGTTTCAACACTATCAAGTTCTTTTAAGTAGGTTTTCAGGACATGAAATCCAAGATTTTCATATGATACTCAGTCTTCTTTCTACCTTCCTAACTGACACACAGCATGGTATATATAATTATAATTTCTCAAGTAACAGAAAAGTTTAAGACAAGTTGAGGGTGAATCAGGACATGCTTCTTACAAAGAAAATTAAATATCTTTACACACTTAAAAGGTGTCTCTTTTTAGTAACACAAAATTAGTAGGCCAATGCCACATCGTGATTTAAACTGTTTTCCCTGGCTAATCTTCAACTCATAAAAAGCAATGCTTATTGACTGTCTTTCTTCAAGTTTCTCTTATGCACAAGCAATAACTGCTCCCATCCCTTCTGGTCTTAATCATTAGATTTCAAAAAAAAAGGAATTATCTTCCTTTGCAGGTAATCTCTTTCACTAGAATTTTGGTTCTTCTTTGGATTCATTTCTAATCTATATCTAGAAGCCTTCTTTGTTAACTCACCCTAGTTAACCACAAAGATTTTCATCTCCTCTCTACTTTAACAAAAAACTTTATAACTCTATTATCCTACCTTTTTGTCCCTAATATTTTTTTTCCCCTCAGGCAGAGGTTCTAAGAAATTGTTTACTATTTGGGTTCCATTTAATCATCACCCACTTACTCGTTTTTAACCTCTTTCCACCCTAGTCATGGCAAGAAACTTTTCCTTTACAGTTGTCATCAGTCAAGGCCACAATTTCCTTAGCCTGTGCTGACTTTTTTACACAATCCTCAATCTGGTCTTCCCAATTCCAATTAGATTTATTCTTATCTGACAGATTAATCTTTCTAATGTGTAGTTTGGTTAAATCTTCTTAATGTTGAGACAGTGGAGGACAGAAGATTCTTAATGATTTTTCAATAGCTAAAGATCCAGGAATTGATGCTTTTGAACTGATCATGTTGGAGAAAACTCTTGAGAGTCCCTTGGACTACAAGGAGCTCAAACCAGTCAACCGTAAAGGAGATCAGCCCTCAGTCCTGAATATTCATTGGAAGGACTGAAGCTGAAGCTGAAACTCTAATACTTTGGCCACCTGATGCAAAGAACTGACTCCGTGGAAAAAACCCTGATCCTGGGGAAGATTGAAGGCAGAAGGAAAAGGGGATGACAGAGGATGAGATAATTGGATGACATCACTGACTCGATGGACATGAGTCTGAGCAAGCTCCAGTGATTGGTGATGGACAGGGAAGCCTGGCGTGCTGCAGTCCATGTGGTTGCAAAGAGTCAGACACAGCTGAGCAACTGAACTGAAAGAACCAGGTGTATGTTTCTTCCCCTAAATAGGCTTTATCATGATTAACTATTCTTAACACTTCTGTTTAGCAAAACCATTAAAATTCTATAAAGCATTCACGTATCTTCCTCAAATTTTACCATCCCCTCTGTGTAAGACAGTATCTTTCAAACATCTTTAACTATGACCTACAGTGAGACATACATTTTAAGTAGTGACCAAGTATACACAAAATTATACACATGTATTTTATATCAGTATGACATAAATCTACACAATTTTCAGGATATAATGATACTCTGTAACTTTGCACAGGTAAATCATGATCCATTAAACTTATTTCATCACCCACTAATGAAGTGCAGCCCACTGTTTAAATCTTTGCCCTTTTCCTAGATTTGATTCAATTGAATACTTCATTAAGCCATTCATTCATTCCACTCAAGAAGACAAGTAGTAATCCCAGTTGGAAGTCAGGCATTTCTGTGCACTGGGAACAAAACGACAATGAGCAAACAAGTCCCCCCCACCCCACCTCAGGGAGTTTGCCATGTCCACCCTCAAAGGATAACAAAGTATTTACCTATTCTAACCATTTCACAGCTATATCATGCACCTTTATATTTCCTCATCTTTTATTTCTAAATTCCATCTCCACAAGTAGACAGTGATATCCTTCAAGAGAAGAATCTTAATTACGAGTATTGCCTTCTGGACCATCACAAGGTAAGGGGAACAATACAGTAAGGGCCAAAAAACAATTGAGTGTAATCCTTAGCTCATCACTTACCAGTCTGCAAGTTCAGGCCAGTCACTCAACTTCTCTCAAATGCAGTTTTCTCATCTGTAAAATGAGAGGGTGGAGTCACATAAGCAGTTTTCAAATTTTACTGCATAAAATCTTCAGGACTCAGTGGAGATTCCAAAGTGTGACAATAAAGGGTCTTTGCTCAGAAGAGAGGATCCCCATCTCCTGCCTCAAGTAGAGTTTACAATTTTGTTTTAAAAAGAGTCTTGATGCTTTAAAAGAAAAGTCAGTTTGCTAAACCCCAAGATTTTGCAATCATGTGTTCATCTTGTCCATAGTTCAAGGAAGAATAAGGTAGGAAGAAAAGAGGGACAGCAGGAGGAAGAGAGGAAAGAAGAGAAAATAGTTTTAATAGAGGGTGAACTACTATGTTTCAGGAACTGTGTTAGGATTGGCATAAATGCTACCTCATTTTTTTCTATTCAACAATTTCACAAGGTAGGGATTTATTAGGCCCCTTTTACACACAAGGAAAATGAAGTTCAGAAATGTCAGAAAACGTGATCAAGTACCTAACATAGAAACAGTGAGGCCAAAATCTATTCTTCCATCATTTCAAGTTTCCCTTAAAGAAAGCTAACACAGATATTACATTTGTTTTTTAAGTTTTTTAAAAATTTTCTTTAGATTTCACCTGACTGGATCGTCACAACTTTGAGGAATATACTTCAGCATTATCCTAATTTTTCCAGTTAAGAATTCATGCTTCAGAGGAATGAAAGTGATCTGCTTAAAACTGAATTCAACGGGAGCAAAGATGGAATGAAAGAGCTGAATTAATATTCTGCGCTCTTTCCATACACTAAATTGCCTCCTTTAAAAGAAACAGAAATAGGGAAAAATAAGAGGGAAGGAAGCAGAAAGGATGGGACAGGTGGAGAATTATAGCAATTCCACTGCTTACTTAAGATGGCTAGTGAATCAGATAATTTAATGGAAAGTACCTTGAAAAATCTGAATCACTGTATCAATGTGTCATCTTTATTAACTATTCATACAATGTACATTAAAGATGACATTTTATATGTTGGTAAAACTCCATGTGGTAATTGCAAATATATAAGAGCTATGTAATGAATTAATTACTTAGACATACAATAGAAACTCATATAAAGAGGGACAATCTGACATTCTCGAGATTATGATACAAGAATTGGTTACCTATGCTTGCTTTCTCTTATGATATACAGTCCATACTGGCAGTAGAATAATTCAAATTTTCAATTTTTCTTGGATTTCATCACAAACTCAATCAAAGCATGAAAGTCAGTATTTTAATATCCTCGCACCATGTGAAAAATAATAGCATGCTCTACTACCTGAACTCTTAGAGCATTTTTTATTTTGATTGTCTTCCCATTATACTGAGAGACTGTCAGGACTTTATCAGGAAGATCGCCCAAACAAACTAGAACATTATTAAGGTTCCAGCAGTGCAGTAACTCACTGGATGTATGAGTGATTAAAAGCCATACAGTTGTGACAAGGACCATAAGGAGATCAGACAGAGACGCTACATGTCTTTAAAAGGAAAAAAAAAAGGGGACTAGAATAATTTAACCCCTTGTCTCTTCTACCAGTACTAAAGCTGCAGTATTATTTGATCAATATTTAAGGCCTTGTGTGACTGGATTCCTTACAGCAAACAACTTCCAAAGGTTAAAACAGGAAAATACAATTAGCACAAAATTACAGCATACCTACTGGCTTGCCGAGTTTCCAGTGTTCCAAACATCATAGTTAACATATAACATGATGCTCTTACATTAGTAAGACATTACTGCCTTTGTAATTTATCACTGACTACAGTTACACTTTTTTATTTCATTGAATTATTTGTATTTAGAAATATATTTCCATTTCATTTGACATTCAGAAACCTATTAACCAAATACTTCCTACTTGTCAGACATTGCATTGTTCATGGGAAATATGGTGGAAACTGACAATAGGTGCTCTTTGGAGGAATGAACAATTCAGGATAAGAGAAAAAGAGCTAAATTAATTTTTAAAATAGAATATAATTGAAAAAATGCCTAGGCCATATAGTTAAGTAAACCAATCTTTAAAAACAAACATAGTACCAAAATGTTAACTGTATTTTCTTAAGCAGAGAATGGTGATTGTTATAGACTTTATTTTCTTCTTTACATTATATATGTCACTTTATTTTTATAAAGTCTTTTTTCTTAATACGTTTATAATCTAAAGTAAAGAATCCAAGAAAGAAATTCTTTAATGGATATTTGGGTAGAATGCTATGAAAACCCCAGAAAACCCGTGACTGTGAGTCAGGCAAAGCCTGAGGGCAGAAGTGACATCTAAACTGGTTCTGGAAGGTGAATTGGGGTTTACTAAGTAGAGGAGACAGTAGTTAATGGTCAAGGACATGAGAGAATCATTTGGAAGGTTTGGAAGTCAGTATTCCACATAGTCTGAGTGGCAGAGAGGAGGTGGAAGTTGGATGTTCCCCAGGTAAGAGATCAAATTCTAAAGAGCTGTATGCATGCAGATGCTATCCTAGAAACCTTCAGATGTCAGTCAATGCAGAGCCACGGTCCTAGCAGTTGAGGCCTCCAAATGTGGGACACTCTCAGATTCTTTTTAAGGTGCTTTGGGCACCAAACATCTGTGAGGAAAAACCGTTGATTAAAGATGAAAACTTTGAATGGAGTAAAAATGGAGTGAGGGGATTTGAAAGGTACACTGAATTGGAACCAACAGGATCTGTTCACCAGGGATGCTAAAGACGCAAAACTTGAAGATCACAGAGAGATCTGGTGATGGGAAATTAAAGAGCAACATAATTAATATAAATGAAGAACTGATGAGATAACAGTGCATACTGAGGATAAGTTCTCTGAAGAATATTGGCTGGACAGTTTGAAACACAGATCTTATATTCATGAGACAGTCTGAAGACCTTTCCCATCTGATTTTCACCACTACTTAAGATTGCTGGGAGAAATATCAATAACCTCAGATATGCAGATGACACCACCCTTATGGCAGAAAGTGAAGAGGAACTATAAAGCCTCTTGATGAAAGTGAAACAGGAGAGTGAAAAAGTTACCTTAAAGCTCAACATTCAGAAAACTAAGATCATGGCATCTGGTCCCATCACTTCATGGCAAATAGATGGGGAAACAGTGTAAAAAGTGTCAGACTTTATTTTTTGGGCTCCAAAATCACTGCAGATGGTGACTGTAGCCATGAAATTAAAAGACGCTTACTCCTTAGAAGGAAAGTTATAACCACCCTAGATAGCATATTAAAAAGCAGAGACATTACTTTGCCAACAAAGGTCTGTCTAGTCAAGGCTGTGGTTTTTCCAGTAGTCATGTATGGATGTGAGAGTTGGACTGTGAAGAAAGCTGAGCGCCGAAGAATTGATGCTTTTGAACTGTGGTGTTGGAGAAGACTCTTGAGAGTCGCTTGGACTGCAAGGAGATCCAACCAGTCCATTCTGAAGGAGATCGGTCCTGGGTGTTCTTTGGAAGGAATGATGCTAAAGCTGAAACTCTGGTACTTTGGCCACCTCATGCGAAGAGTTGACTCATTGGAAAAGACTCTGATGCTGGGAGGGATTGGGGGCAGGAGGAGAAGGGGACAACAGAGGATGAGATGGCCGGATGGCATCACCGACTCAATGGACATGGGTTTGGGTAAACTTCAGGAGTTGGTGCTGGACAGGGAGGCCTGGTGTGCTGCAATTCATGGGGTCACAAAGAGTGGGACACAACTGAGTGACTGAACTGAACTGAAGGTTAAGTGACTAACTAAGGGCTTCCCTGGTGGCTCAGCAGTAAAGAATCCACCTGCCAAGGCAGGAGACATGGGTTCAGTCTCTGGGTTGGAAAGATACCCTGGATAAGGAAATGGCAACCCATTCCAGTATTCTTGCCTGGAAAATTACACGGTCCGAGAACACTGGCGGGCTACAGTCCACAGGGTTTACAAAAGAGTTGGACACTATTTAGTGACTAAACAACAACAAAAGAAAATAAGTAACACTTTTAATCTTGTAAATGAAACTCTTTAAAAATTCTTGTGAAGTTTCTGATAAGAGCAAAATAAACAAACAAAGGCATATGCATTAAGAATACTTGTATTTCCATTCATATACTTTCCTCCTGATATAAATTGGATTATTGTCCCAATTATTCAGTTTCTTACACTAGGATCTTACACCCTGTGCTGTTGAATTTTACAGTGCCTCCCACTGTGGGGGAGATACACTTCCTCACCCCACTCATGTTGGACTTGGCCATGCAATTGCTTTGACTAAGAGAATGCTAGTGGACATGGTGTAACAGAAACTTTAATTGATGGCATGGCTTGGCTTGCTCTCTCCTGCACCTATGATCTGCCACAAAAAGAAAGCATGCCACTCTTCTACTTTTCCTTCAGGCTGGACCCCAGGCCTGAAACCTAACCAGAAGCCTGAAGTGTAGACTTAACCCAAGGGAGCCTCGCCTAGATCAGCCACTTTACACCCCCGGGAGTGTAAACATATATAAAACATCAATAAGTCACTGAGCATTTTATGATTTTGTACTGTAATAACAGCTGATTAGTACAGCTTTTCCTTTACCTCCAAGTAAAGAAAACAAAGGGTTTTTTTTTTTTTTTTTTTTTTTTCTCCCCTTAATATTGTGGTAAAAACTCTGCTTCCAATGTAGGAGACCTAGATTCAATCCCTGGATCAGGAAGATCCCCTGGAGAAGGGAATGGCAACCTACTCTAGAATTCTTGCCTGGAAAATCTTATGGAAGGAGGAGGCTGGTGGGCTACAGTCCAAAATGTAGTTTGGACATGACTAAGTGACTAACACACACGTAAAATCATAATATACCTGTTGAGATATATATTACATGAAACAATCCCATGCAGAAAACCCCAAAAGTTTGAAGATAATACCAGCAGATAAAGGCATATGTCATGTTCATGAGTAAGATTACTCAATAAATCAGGGTTTTCACCTCTTTGCAAATTAATCAACAAAGTTATAGCATTTACAATGAAAATGCAAGCATGATATTTTTGTGAATGTCAAAAAGGTCATTCTAAGTATTTTTAAGTTCATTCTAAGTATACAGTATTGAAAAGAATAAGAGTAGCTAAGACAGTCCTGAAGTCAATATCTTATTTGATTTTATGCATAAATGGTATTTTTATAGTTTAAAAATTAGTATAAATTTAAAAGTATAAATAATTACAGAACTAGAAAGAGACCTTAAAGATTAAACATACAATAACCAAAACATAAAATGCACCTAAAGACTAAAGAGTAAGCAACAAGATATTTTTTATGCAGAGATTAAAAGTGGAAAAGGAATAAAAAGATGAAATGAAAGACAAGAGATGAAAACTAATCTAGGACATCCAACTAATAGAGACGAGAATGAGAAAATAAAAACAAAGAAATGGAAAAAAGAAATCATCAAAGAAAAAACTAGAAAATATCCCCAGATTAAGACAAGACAATAAGTTTCAAAATTCAACAGGCCTACGGGGATTCGAATGCCATGAGTGAAAAAAAGGCCCACATCCATGTCCTTTTGAAATTTTGGGCTACTGCATTCTGAGACTGATAGAATAACATGTAGAGCTTCACATGGGAAATTTTCAGGGGGAAAAAAAACCTCTGAGACTTTAAGGGGGAAAATGAAATAAGGATAAGGTAACAGCAAATTTATAGCAGGAAGCAAAACAAAACACAATTCAGGATAAAAATAAACCTGTAGGAAAAAGTTAAGGCCCAGATATAAAGCAAATGTAAATTTGGAATGATGTCAAGCAATGGACTTAAAAAATAGACAAAAAGGAGAGTCTACATAGACATGGTGAACTTTTTTCCAAGTGTGTCCTAGGCTTCCTGGCACTGGCCTCTAAGAACACAGCACACTAGTTGTGACTTGGTGTTACACAATGTTTGTGGAGTGCCAACACTGTTTAAAGGGCTTCCCCGATAGCTCAGTTGGTAAAGAATCCACCTGCAACGCACGAGGCCTGGGTTCAATCCCTAGGTTGGGAAGATCCCCTGGAGAAGGGAAAGGCTAGCCACTCCAAAATTCTGGCCTGAAGAATTCCAGGGTTGCAAAGAGTCAGATCTTCCCCACCCAAGAATGGAATCGGGGTGTACCAATTGAGCTATCAGAGAAACCCAGAAAGACAGGACTGATCAACTTTCACTTTCAACACTGTTTACACATTTGCACATTTCCAACATTTAATCAATATGTTTTTTAAAAAAGAAGACAGTCATAGAAAGAATGTAAATGTAAACACCTTGACAATACAAAAGTCAAGCTGACTAAAAACATTAGCCTGAGGGGGACGGAGAAGTGGAGAGCTGGGTAGAAAGTGAACAGTATAGATTTGTCAGGAAAAAAAGAAATAAACGTTTACTTACATTATTTTGAGTTATAAATTAATTGATAGAAAAACAAAACTAAAAATATAAATGTCCGATATTGAGAGGAGGGACAAAGAAAGGTGGGGGAAGCGAAGTGAGACAGATCCTCAAGTTTCACATCAGAAGTCAACAATATCAGTTCAAAGTTGATGGTCATGTGATCAAGAATTGCAGAGTAGCAGTCCAGAAGAAAACAACTTAAAATCCACAGGTAGGAATTAACCTCTGAGAACATGATTAGAGTGAGGAAATGATAAGGCAAAAACAGTACTTGCCTTATAACTCTCCTAAAACATGAGATTGTGATTTATCTTAATAAAACATTTTTAAAAGACTGACACATTTCCCCTGAAACTACTAGCTGTACACTTACAATAACAAACAATAAGAAAACTTCATCTTAAAAAACTAAGTACCTAAAATGGGATGAGATAAAGCTATCATCAGGTTAATGAATTAATTCAAAATGCCCAAATTTAACATTATAGTAAAAAACAAAGCAGGCTTCAATACTAAAAAAAAAGAGAGAGAAAGAGAGAGAGAGAGAGAGAGAGAATATTGAACAGCAGCAAATTATTTTCAGACCATCTACCAGCTAACTGTTTAAATAGGCTTTCAGTTGTTATAATGGCTTCTCTGGTGGCTCAAATGATAAAGAGTCTCCTTGCAATGCAGGAGACCTGGGTTCCATCCCCGGGTAGGGAAGATCCCCTAGAGAAGGAAATGGCAACCCACTCCAGTATTCTTGCCTGGAGAAATCCATGAACAAAGGAACCTGGCAGGCTACAGCCCATGGGATCACAAAGAGTCAGACATGACTGAGCGACTAACACACACCCCCACACCAGTTGTTATAAGGATAAACTTGGGGATAATTTACCACCATACAATTCCAAAGAAATGGTACTAAGAGATTTGTCTCAGGTTGTACAGGTAGTCAATGATGGAGAAGGAATTTTTCTGAAATAAACCACTTCATTATATACATATTATACACTATATTCATAGTACATAATATATACATATTATATACTATCATCATTTTAGTGATCATTAATCTTGCTGATTATTATTTGGGGCTACTAAGCTATAATATCAAGTATTAATTTTAAAATAATGCAGTACATTTATCTATATCTACTTTAGCTTCCATGGTAGGTAAGATAATGACCTTTTGAAGACACTCTAATCCCTGGAAGCTATGATTTTATTACCTTATATGGCAAAGTGACTGCAGATGTGATGTGTGTTAGTTTCTCAGTTCAGTTCAGTTCAGTCTCTCAGTCGTGTCTGACTCTTTGCAACCCTATGCATCGCAGCACGCCAGGCCTCCCTGTCCATCACCAACTCCCGGAGTTCACTCAGACTCACGTCCATCAAGTCAGTGATGCCATCCAGCCATCTCATCCTCTGTCATCCCCTTCTCCTCCTGCCCCCAATCATTCCCAGCATCAGAGTCTTTTCCAATGAGTCAACTCAGTTAGTTTCTCAGTCGTGCCCAACTCTCTGTGACCCCATGGACTGCAGCCTGCCAGGCTCCTCTGTCAATGGGATTTCCCAGGCAAGAATACTGGAATGCTTTGCCATTCCCTTCTCCAGAAGATCTTTCAACCCAGGAACTGAACCCAGGTCTCCTGCACTGCAGGGAGATTCTTTACCATCTGAACCACCAGGGAAGCCCTTGTGAAGAAGAAATGATGAAGAATCTTTAAATAAGATTATCCTAGATAATCTGGGTGGGCCCAACGTAGTTATAAGAGTTCTTTTTAAAAAAATCTTTATTTTATATTGGAATATAGCCAGTTAACAATGTTTTTTCAGGTGGACAACAAAGGGACTCAGCCATACATGTATTCATTCTCCCCCAAACTCCCCTCCCATCCAGGCTGCCACCTAACACTGAGCAGAATTCCCTGTCCTATATAGGTAGGACCTTGCTCGTTACTCATTCTAAATATAGCAGAGTGTACATGTCGATCCCAAACTCCCTAAATATCCCTTCTCCTTATTCTTCCCCCCAGCAACCATAAGTTTGTTCTCTATAAGTCTGCTTCTATTTCATAAAAAAGTGTATTTGTGTCATTTCTTTTCAGATTCCACATATAAGGGATATCATATGGTATTTCTGCTTCTCTGTCTGACTTCATTCAGCATGACATTCTCCATGTGCATCCGTTTTGCTTCAAATGGCATTATTTCATCTTTTTAATGCCAGAGTAATATTCCAAGAGTTATTAAAACAAGGGACAGGGAGACAAGAGAGTCCAAAAAGAAGATGTAATGACAGGAATAAAGGTTAGAGTTATGGGGTTGTTGACTTTGAAAATGGAAGAAGGGGCCATGAGCCAAGGAATGGAGGAGGACCGTAAAAGCAGAAAAAGGCATGAGAATGTGTTCTCCCCTAGAGCCTCCAGAGGTATGCAGCCTTACTGATACCTCGAATCTAGTTTAGTCCCTTATAGGACTTCTGACCTCCAGAGCTGTAAAATAATAAACCTGTGCTATTTCAAGCCACTCAGATTGTGTTAACTTGTTACAATAGAATTAAGAAGCTAATATAGAATCTGCTCCAGAATCAGAAAAGATCTGGGCTTAAGCCTTGTCTCTGCTATGTGGTTTTGAGCAAGATTCCTAACCTCTATAAACCTCTGGCTTCTTTATCTGCAAAGGTAAATTTATAAAAGACACGTATTCAAGCAAGTTTGGTGACCATTAGTCTACAGTTAGAGTTCATTAAAATATTAGTATTAAGTCCTAATTGTAGAAGAAAAAAGTACATTTTTAAGAAAAAAATAGTTGATTGTTTTTTGCTTCCAAACCCCCAAAGTTAGCTAGCCAGTGAGTCTTCATAACATATTGTCTACAAGTTGAAATATGGAGAGGGAAAACTCCTCCAATATTGAAACCACTTCATGATTTGAGCTCATTCAGTCTGCTCCTTTAATATCCAGCCTCTTTGGGGAAGAGGCAATATCCTTGACTGGCTATAAATTTATGAGTGTAGTTGTTTTTATGGCTCTGAATGTAATAGAACCTAAGTAAATACTGATAAGTTCTCTATTCTTCTGAGAAGTTTCCACCCACACAATATTGTCCTATCATTGGAAATCCCCACAGTTTTGATAAGAATGAAGGTAAGAACTCTTTTATATATAACACTTGTCAATTAGAATCAGAACAACATTCATCACTTTACTTGGAAAGGCTATGGGGGTTTTAAAAAACCCACTTGAAGGCTATATAATGAAATTTTGCCCTTATTGTCTTTTGAGCGACTTCAGCTGGTTTGGGAGGTTAAGGCTGGTTTTCAAGTTAATTTTTTTTTCAAGCATCCTTTAACATGGTTTGCATTTATAGATTAAGTGGTAAACTGAATTAAAGGAAATAAGCATTTTCCATCACCACAATCTCCCCACGTAAATAGACTAAATTTGAAAACCACATTCATTTTCCAATATAAGGCTAGGTACTATCTTGATGAACTAGGCCTGTAGGGAACTATATTAACTCTTTCAAACCACTTAGTTACCAGTCATTTTCAGGAATTCACAGTGTTCCTATGAATTGGAACACAGTGTTTTTAAAGAGATTTTTTTTCCTCAGATGCAATGTATTAATTTAACCTTTCTGTGTACAGGACCATAACATGGCACAAGTTAATTAGTATCCGGGAGACCTCACAAAGAGGTGAATTTTCACTGAAAATCATGATCACTCTAAAAAGTATAAAATATGATTGAGGAAAAATGATTACAAAATTCCCCCAAGTTCTCATGGCATATGGGTTTTTAGCTGCAAGACCCCACCTATGTCATCTGTAAAACAACTCTTTAGGGAACCATTATTGATATTGACCAAAAGATCTTTCAGATCTACCATGGTTATTTTGCTGCAACTCTAAAAAAATTTCCGCTTTGGGCGTTTCTCATCTAGAATGTGAGGATGAATTTCATACATCACAAACAGAAAAATCCCTGTATCCTGTATGAAGCCAATAGGTGCTCAATACATAGTTACAGAGTTTCATACACTTATGCGGCCATATACATGCAAACACACACACACACGTTTACTAATTTAGAGATGGGGAACTTACTCTAGACTGCTAGCACTCTGAAGACAAGTGCCAGTCAATCCCACCATCAATATCTGGATCACTCCAATGGATAGGAGGTGTTATAGACTGAATGTTCATGCTCCTGAAATTCAGATGTTGAAACCATAATCTCCATATAATGGTATTGACAGGCGAAATCTTTGGGAAGTTATTAGGTCATGAAGGTGTAATCCTTATGAATGGGATTAGTGCCCTTATAAGAAGAGGCCAGAAAACTGGCTAGTTGTCTTTCTGCCATGTAAGGAGACAGAAAGAAGTTGGTTGTCTACAACCCTGAAGAGAGTTGCCATATGCTGGACTTTCAGCCTCCAGAACTGTGAGAAATAAACATTCATTGTTCAGTCACCCCGTCTACAATAATTTGTTAGAGCAGCCAGGAGGCTAAGACAGGAGGTTATGAATAAACAGTATATGATTAAACATATAAATGAACAAACATTTCCTGAATGAAGATATACATGAATTAGTTACTTGATTTGTAAACAAGGACACAGCAGAGTTTATTTCTCTTTGCTAATATGAAGCCAAAGTACACAGTTCATTTATAAACACTACTACATAAGCAACATTATGAAGTAAAGACTAGAATAAATATTTTATTATCCAGAATCCCAACAAAGCAGCTATTTTTTCACACTCCTATTGATTTCCTGATCATATTTTATATTGTTTATTTGTTCAGTGCAGAGAAATTAGAATTTTCTACATAATGAGGAAAATTCAGATACAAGTTTAAAATTTTGCACATAAATTAGGTCTTAAATTCTTGACAGGCCACAGTGATCTCTCCTTCCTAAGAACTCTTGACACTCATGGATATCATGCTAGTGAGGGATGCAGTCACATACATACTGCTACAAGACACATTTGATATTATTTAGCCTACATTCTATTCAATTTTATGTTATTCACCTAGCTACTGGGCTGGCTAAAATGCTCACTCTGATTTTAGACAGATAGATGACAGGTAGGCATATACATAGATAAGCATTTGTTGAATGAACATCAAATGAATGTAGTCATTGTAAGTGGCTACAAAAAAATTATGGTAAAAATTTAAAATGTGTAAAATTTTATATTGTTGTATTTTGAATATAATTACTATAGTTTGTTTCATAATTTTAAGAGAAAAAATCATTACTGTCCCTAAAGTTATATATTCTAATATAATCAGAATTTTTACATTCATATTTTATTGAGTCATAATAGCTTGAAATACAAGAAAGTCATTAGGAAAATAAAATCAAGTAAGAGAGGTTATTATTATTCTCTGTAACTTTTGCTTTTGACTTAAAAGCATAGGTGAAATGACAACTGTTCTTAACTTTGACCCACTTACTATGCTGAAGCAACATGAACTCTGCTCCCGAATGCCAACCTGTAAGTGGAGGTTATTGCCTCTTCCCATGAGGGTGTAAATTCAATCAAATAAATGTAACACATATAATGGGCATTTAGGAAACAAATAAATAATGAACAAACAACCAAACAAATGACGGAGACATAATTCCTGCCTTCAAGGAGCTTACAGGATACTGGAGACATTCATATATTAATATATCTGAATTGTCAAAGTCAGAATAGGTTTTTGTCTTGTGTTTCGGTAGAAATCACCAAAATTTGATCCCTGCTTCCTTTGGAAAAATGAAGCCTTTGAAAAACAGTCTGTCTCTTTTCTTCTCTGTGTTTCCCTTATTTTGACGACTATCTCTCCAAAAGTAGATAAAAGGTGGTTTATTAAATATACACAGTGGCCTTCTTTACCCTGATTATTTCCTTCCTTCCTTTCTAATTATTTTAAAATTAGGGCATTTGAGTTTAATCATGTTTTCCTAATAACACAGGGCTTCCGTGGTGATTCAGAGAACCAACTTACTAACGCACGAGATGTAGATTCGATCCCTACCCCTAGAAGAAGAAATGGAAACCCACTCCAGCATTCTTGCCTGTGAAATCCCAGGGACTAGGGAGCCTGGTGGGCTGTAGTCCATGGGGTTGCAAAGAGTTGGACATGACTGAGCAACAGAGCATGCACGCACGAACACACAGGCACGCACACGTTTATACACACATATAAACGTATGTATGTATACATACGTATGTATCTACACACTTGCATGCATACACGTGTATGTGTACACACATACATCTATATGCATACATGCTTTTAGAAACATAATCATTCTTTCATTTTATATACTGCATCTGGCACAAACTCATTTTGATCAATCCTCAGGAAGGAGAAACTGATTTCTGCTGCAGTAATATCAGTAATGGCAAGTGTTTATTTTCTTAAATATTTCCACTGTCTAATGAGCTTCCCTGGTGGCTCAGATGGTAAAGAATCCGCCTACAATGCAGGAGACCCAGGTTCAAACCCTGGGTCAAGAAGATCCTCTGGAGAAGGAAATAATAACTCACTCCAGTATCCTTGCCTGGGAAATCACATGGACAGAGAAGCCTGGCAGGCTACAGTCCATGGGGTCACAAAGAGTTGAACATGACTCAGCTACTAATATGAGTAACACTACTTGGTAATTCTATCACTAGATTAACAATCCCATCCTGAGGCTTTTGAATCCAGCCTAGAGATGATGCCAATCTCTCCATCAACTCCTGAGGGCCCATGACCTAAAGGCTCACCTGTTCAGCTCTCATCTTAGTTCTCTTCAAGTCAAGGTGACCTGATTGTGCTAAAAAAGGGTGGAATGGCAGGGGGTTAATGCACATCCTTTTCTTCTCACTTTCTCTTAGATCAAGGGGCAGGTAAGAGATACAGTTCTTCATCATGAAAACCAATGCAACATGTATTCTCTTTATAACTGGCTAGTGGAACAGTTCATCACTATAATATAGGGCCTTGAAATCCACTCTGATTACTTCAGATACTTGGTAAATGACTAAATTAATTAATTAGTCAGTGGATCTCTTCTGGATATATCAGAGACTTGGTAAATATTTAAATTAACTAGTTAAAATCTAAGATATTTAAATTAACTGATTTTTTATCCTATGTGCCTTTTATAAAGGGTGTTAATTTTATCATTTTTAGAATAGCAAGAATAGATTTGTTTTCATCCCAGTAAGAACTATATTTCCTGTACTTTCTAAGGAAATACTGGAGTCAATTCTTTATGTTCTATTTTCTAAAAAAGGAATTAGGCCTAAAGATGGCCCAGATAAGATATAACATCAAGTAAAAACTTGAAATGAAAGCTAAGCAATCCAAGAAAACTCAGAAAGTGTTATATTTTTCAGAGGATTGTGCTTTATGGAAAATAGAAAAAGGTTTTAAAAAATCTCAAGCATACAAATCATCAAATGCTATCACAGTCCTGTAAGTCTCTCCTTGAACTGGATTACATCTCAGTGCTCATACCACCCTCAAACTTGAGAGTTTGGGAGGCGCTCAATGCATTCAAAATTAACCTTCTACTTTTTGTTTCCTCCCTTAGTAATAATATGAATGTTATTCTGAATAATTCAATTAAGGTCTTATAGAGAGAATAAGGACTCAAAAGTATAGAAAATGAGTCTTTTAGGTATATGAGGTTATGGGCAGGTTTATAAAATATTGTGTCCTTCAGCACAAAGAAATGTCAAATAAAAAATATATTTTATAGTTTCCACAACCACTTAGTCAATTATGTTCAGAAAACAGAAAAGCTTGTACAACCTTCTACAAACCAGTTCTGATTTAGAATACCTAATTCCATAGACTTATTACTCTATTCAATTAAGACTTTTTGTTTTTGCTTTTGGTTTGGTATCATTTAGTTTTTTAGGGATATGAGATTAGATCAGTTTTCATAGAGAAAATATGCAAATATAGCAACTGCTAGCATTTTGAAAGCAGCTAAAGTTAACTTACAGAAAAAAATTGTGTTAACAGTGCATGCTGGTCACTTTTTAAAAATCATCTTGTGTTGTATTATAAAGTGTGAAAACCTCAAATTCATTTCAACCTTGTGTGTGTTCTAAGTTGCTTCAGTGGTGTCTGACTCCTTGCGACCTAAAGGACTATAGCCTGCCAGGCTCCTCTGTCCATGGGATTCTCCAGGCAAGAACACTGAAGTGGGTTGCCATGTCCTCATCCAGGAGGACGTCCCAACCCATGGATTGAACCCTTGTCTCATGTCTCCTACATTCACAGACAT